>NC_092053.1:34404897-34704897 GCF_003086295.3 Arachis hypogaea | reverse complement strand
ATATGGAGAATACGGAGAATTGGAAGTGATTTTTGGAGCTACTCTATGAAGACCTCGGAGACTATAAAGAAAACAAATGGTGCTTTATGAGTGACAAGCAAAAGATATACCTTGCCCTTTCATAGTACATTCTATTAGTCTAAAATGGAATTGGTTATTGTTATTTATTATAAGTAATGGATTTAAGGTTAATAATTGCTAGTTAATAATGTTATTCAGTTATTTGTTACATGTTGGTCTGAAAAGCTGTGTACTTTTTTAATAGAATATTTTGCATGATTCTTTATGAGTAGTCTGACATAGGAACAAAGATAGGAAATGATTTAAAGGTAGAGGACCATTTCAGGTTCATTAAATAAATGTTAGGGACCATTATGGGTTCATTTATTGTATCTCAAGGACTATTTTGTATCACAACAAAAGTTACTTAATTGTTGTGTTCGCATGCAGAGTCTGATTTCTGTTGTCCACGAGGTCATGCCTCATGTCCACCATAGATTCTGCGTGTGACACCTATGGAGAAACTTTAACAAGCAGTAAAAAGATTTAAAATTAAGGGGATTATTCTGGGAATACGCAAGATCAACTACATATCAAGATTTCTCTGACAACATGAAGAAGATTAAGAAAATTAATGAAGATGCTTGAAATTACCTGAACAAGTGGCCTAGGGACTCATGGACAAAGTTAGCATTTATTCATAGCCTAAAGCTTGACAATATCTGCAATAATGCATGCGAGGTCTTTAATGCAAGAATTAAAGAAGCAAGACCCAAGCCAATCATCACTCTACTTGAGGAGGTCAGAACGTTTGTGATGAGAACAATCGCTAAAAATAAAGTTAAGCTTGCCAACCATATAGGGAAGCTACCACCAGTGGTTCAAAGTAGATTAGACAAGATTAGAAAGGAGTCTAAAAATGGAATGCCAATCTGAACTAGAGATGATGAGTATGAGAAGTTTGAAGTGCATGGTCATCCAACAGACATGGTAGTGGATTTGGGCAAGCGGCTGTGCACATGTCAGTTTTGGATGTTAACAGGTAATTAACCAGCATTTAGATCCTCTTTTTTGCAAATATTTAAATACTTTAATAATACATTTGCATTGTTTGTTATTTTCTTTAGGAATGCCTTGTGTGCATGCTTGTGTAGCTCTTGCAAGGGTGAATAAAATACCTGAAGATTTTTGTCATAAATGGCTCATCATGGACTCATATAGAGACACTTATGCACATTATATAAATTCTTTGCCTGGACAAATCCTGTGAGAGAAATCTGAGCACAATAGGCCACAAACTCCAAAGACCAAGAAAAAGACTGGACCACTCACAAAGAAAAGGAGAAAGGATGCAGTGAGGGCAATGGAGGAAGCAAAAAATCTAAGATTACTGGGGTCCTAAAGAGACAACTTAAACTCTTCACTTGCAGATACTACCTACAGAAGGGACACACAAAGAGGAGTTGTTCAAAGAAGAAGCAGCTGATGTTGCATCTGCTCTTGTTGCTGCAGCTGCGCTTGCTGCTGCTAAGACAAAATCCAATGCACAAGAAAATGCAACACTAGGATCAACTGTTGATCCAAATTCTGTTGCAGTAGATGCTGTTGATGTTCCTGCTCAAACTCCTCCAGATGCACCTGCTCAAGCTCCTCTAGATGCACTTGCTCAAGCTCATCATGTTACTGTAGCAGTTGATGTCCAGAAAGTTGAGATCAAACTTTCTCAACTAAACTACTCAAATGCACAACAGTCTCAAAAGGTAGGTCCATTTAGTTTAACAGACCACATTTAAAATTATTGTGCACATTCATACTAAATTTATGTACTATTTAAAGGAAATAGGGTCCATTTACGAGGCCATCCAAGTTGCAGACCAGAAGGAGGTCCTCACCACCATCAGGATTGGTCACTTTGTATCCATTACAAGGAACAAGTTCAGCCACAGCTTTCAGACTGGCCAATTTCTTGAAATTTATCCCAACGCCTGGCTTCAAGCCATCGAAAAAAAAAGAAATGAAGATGTAATTGATGGCAGTAGACCGTTTTGAATGATACTATGAATCTTTTTGTGAATGATACTTTTATTTTGTGGCTTAGGTTTATGACAGTAGATTATTTATCTATTTGGATACAATATAAGAATGATGACACTCTCTATCCTTGCTATGGGTGTATTTTGAATTTAAAACTAGTCTTTATTTTTGTGAGAGAATTGCCACTGATATGACAAGGATTTAACTTGTTAAAAGTCATTGTTAGTTTTCTTGAAACTCATTATATATATATATATATATATATATATATATATATATATATATATATATATATATATATATATATATATATATGACAATTTGTTCCACCTTGATTCTTTTTTGTAATATTTTTTCAATAATTTTGTTGGATGACAGAAAAAATTTACTTTATGTTTATAACATGACTAACAACTTGAACATTTGCAATGACACTTTTTCTTTCTTCTACTACACATTAACTCCAAACACATTAAAACAAATTCATCCTCAAACTTTAACTACCAACATGAAACCAGCAGAATCATAAAACAAGCCAACAATAACATGCATGTATAATTTTTGAGTTCTAACTTCAGCTTCTAACTTTCTAATTCTCCAAGCCAAATTCACCCTCACTTGGTCACCATCCTTGGTATAAATTACCCTTCCACCGACGTCTTCTTCTTCAATGTCAGTCCAGACAAATAAACCACACCACCTCTTTCCATTAACATTGTAGTCACCTAAAGAATCGCTTGTTAGAGTTAGCCTCTATTGTGGACCACCAAAGAACAGGACGGCAGCCACACCCACACCACTGTGGAACACTCAATACTCTACTTCGATTGAAAATCCTTGTGTTGGACCGCATGAAACTCTGTCTTCCACTTGCAATCATGATCCTAAAATCAGAAGGGAGTAAGGAGACGAAGAACCAGAAAAAAATGAGAAGAAGAAGAAGA
Organism: Arachis hypogaea; assembly: GCF_003086295.3. NCBI lineage: Eukaryota > Viridiplantae > Streptophyta > Magnoliopsida > Fabales > Fabaceae > Arachis > Arachis hypogaea. The sequence goes on along the minus strand of NC_092053.1, from coordinate 34,701,919 downwards.
GGAAAAAATCACGGAAGCAATTTAGGTTATAAAAGGGGGACAACGATCAAATTGGAGCTAATCAAATTTTATGCCATGTCATTTAATCATTTTTGTGTCCAGCATGATAAGAATTGGCCACATCACTGACGGCGTTGGTGTACGAAATCGTGATTGTTCATTCCTTAGTAACGGCGCCAAAAACTTGGTGCGCACGTTCATAATCTTAATTCTTTTTCACAACTTCGCACAACTAACCAGCAAGTGCACTGGGTCATCCAAGTAATAAACTTTACGTGAGTAAGGGTCGATCCCACGGAGATTGTCGGCTTGAAGCAAGCTATGGTCACCTTGTAAATCTCAGTCAGGCAGATTCAAATGGTTATAGAGTTTTAATAGTTAAAAGATAAATAAAACGTAAAATAAAGATAGAGATACTTATGTAATTCATTGGTGAGAATTTCAGATAAGTGTATGGAGATGCTTTTGTTCCTTCTGAACCTCTGCTTTCCTACTGTCTTCATCCAATCATTCCTACTCCTTTCCATGGCAAGTTGTATGTTGGGCATCACCGTTGTCAATGGCTACATCCCGTCCTCTTTGTGAAAATGGTCCAAATGCGCTATCATCGCACGGCTAATCATTTGTCGGTTCTCGATCATGTTGGAATAGGATCCATTGATCCTTTTGCATCTGTCACTACGCCCAAAACTCGTGAGTTTGAAGCTCGTCACAGTCATCCCTTCCCAGATCCTACTCGGAATACCACAGACAAGGTTTAGACTTTCCGAATCTCAGGAATGGCTGCCAATAATTCTAGCTTATACCACGAAGACTCCGATCCTTCGGAATGGAGGCTAAGAGATACGCATTCAAGCTTGTTTTCATGTAGAGCGGAAGTGGTTGTCAGGCACGCATTCATAAGTGAGAATGGTGATGAGCGTCACATAATCATCACATTCCTCATGTTCTTGTGTGCGAATGAATATCTTAGAGAAGAAATAGGCTTGAGTTGAATAGAAAAACAATAGTACTTTGCATTAATTCATGAGAAACAGCAGAGCTCCACACCTTAATCTATGGTGTGTAGAAACTTGAAGAGAGAACTTTTGCGTGATCTAGAATTCAGAATAAATTTTCGTTGCAAGTATAGATTCTAAACGAACAAAAGTCCTTTCTTACAAACGTTTTGGTTGTCACAAGTAACAAACCCCTAAATAAATCGATAACCGAAGCATTTAAACCTCGGGTCATCTTCTCAAGGAACTGCAGGGAAGTATGTTCTTATTATTGGTTATGAGTTTTGTAAATTGGGGTTTGAAAGTAAGGAACAAGCAATTTAATTGACAAGCAAAATAAATAAATAACTGTAAAATAAACTCTTGGCAAGGTATGAGAGTTTGGAATTTCTATCCTAGTTATCCTTATCAGGTGTGATGAGAATTGGATTTTAATCCCACTTAGTTAAGTCAAGTGGACTAATTAGATTGATCCTCAAGTTCTAGTCAATCCCTGTGGGACGACTAGCTTTAGAGCGATCTAGATTAATTAGGAATCTGCCAATTTCAACCACTGCTGAGTTTGACAACTCAAGTGTTACCAATTACTTAACCAAAGCCAAAAGGAAGAAAATATCTAAATTAAATTAAGAGCATTCATAAATAGAATAAAACAATCATAAACTGAAATACCTCAAGTAATATTAATTAAGAAAATCATAACATGAATGTAGCATAAGCCAAATTGAAAAGATAAATAATGATTAAAGGTATATAATAAAAGTAGAAAATAAATAAGAGAAACATTGAACCTGCACTTGAAGAGAAGTAATCCTAAAATTAAGAGAAATCCTAATCCTAAAACCTAAGAGAGAGGAGAGAACCTCTCCCTCTAAAAATTACATCTAAAACTATCCAAAAATGAATAATTGCCAATCTCCCTATATGGATGCATTCCCCCACTTCATAACCTCTAATCTATACCTTCTGAACTTGGATCTGGGCCAAAAAGGGCTTCAGAAATTGCTGGGAGCGTTTTCTGTAATTTCAGGTGCGTGGCGTCTGTCATGCGTCCGCGTGGGTCACGCGGTCGCGTCACCTGGAGTTTTTCTTGTCACGCGTTCGCTTCACTCATGCGTCCATGTCGTCTGTGTTCTGCTCATGGCACGCGTCCGCGTTAGTCACGCGTTCGCGTCGCTGCCTTTCCGCGCTGGGCATGCGGCCGCGTCGTCCACGCGTTTGCGTCGCTACCAGTTTCTTCAAAAACTCCATTTTGTGCTTTCCTTCCATTTTTGTATGTTTCCTTTCCACCCTTTAAGTCATTACTGGCTTTAGAATATCTGAAACTACTTAACACACAAATCACGGCATCGAATGGTAATAAAGGGTAATTAAAATAAATAATTTTAAAGCATAGGAAACATGTATTTCACATATATCACATAATAAGGAAGGAAAAGTAAAACCATGCAATTTACATGAATAAGTGGGTGAAGGATTGAATAAATCTCTTGATATGAGCACAATATATATCATAAAATATGGGTTTATCAACCTCCTCACACTTAAACAATAGCATGTCCTCATGATAAGTCCAAGATAAAGAGTAAGGTAAGGTTAAAGTGGTGGAATCTCATGCAATGCAATCTATCCTAAATGCAACTACCTAAATGAGTCATGCAATTCTGATTTTTATTAACTTGTATATAAAACTTACATGTAGTTAAATTAATTCACATTCTCAAGGAATTATATATGCGTAGCCAAACCCTGGATAATGTTAAAGCACTTTAACAATTGAGATGGGTAAAAATATTTTTCAAACTTGCAAGACAATTAACAATTTAAGCAGAGATATATGGTGATGAGTGGTATGCAAAATTGTGATCATCAACAATGGCGCCAAAGACTTGGTGCTCTCAAAGGTGAATCACACTTTGTCACAACTTTGCACAACTAACCAGCAAGTGCACTGGGTCATCCAAGTAATAAACCTTACGTGAGTAAGGGTCGATCCCACGGAGATTGTCGGCTTGAAGCAAGCTATGGTCACCTTGTAAATCTCAGTCAGGAGGATTCAAAATGGTTATAGAGAATTGATAATTAAAACATAATTAAACTATAAACTAGGATAGAGATACTTATGTAATTCATTGGTGAGAATTTCAGATAAGCGTATAGAGATGCTTTCGTTCCTCCTGAACCTCTGCTTTCCTGCTGTCTTCGTCCAATCATTCCTACTCCTTTCCATGGCAAGCTGTATGTTGGGCATCACCGTTGTCAATGGCTACATCCCGTCCTCTCTGTAAAAATGGTCCAATGCACTGTCACTGCATGGCTAATCATCTGTCGGTTCTCGATCATACTGGAATAGGATTTACTATCCTTTTGCGTCTGTCACTATGCCCAGCACTCGCGAGTTTGAAGCTCGTCATAGCCATCCCTTCCCAGATCCTACTCGGAATACCACAGACAAGGTTTAGACTTTCCAGATCTCAAGAATGGCCGTCTATGGGTTCTAACTTATACCACGAAGATTCTAATATCTCGAACTCGGTCCCCTGTATTAGATATCTAAGAGATACTCATTCTAGCTTGTTTGCATGTAGAACGGAAGTGTTTGTCAGGCACGCGTTCATAAGTGAGAATGATGATGAGCGTCACATAATCATCACATTCATCATTTTCTTGTGTGCGAATGGATATCTTAGAATAGGAATAAGCTTGAATTGAATAGAAAAACAATAGTACTTTGCATTAATCTGTGAGGAACAGCAGAGCTCCACACCTTAATCTATGGTGTGTAGAAACTCTACCATTGAAAATACATAAGAACAAAGTCTAGGTATGGCCGAATGGCCAGCCTCCATGATCTCAGAACTAAACGTCCAAAGATTGTAAATACAATAGTAAAAAGTTCTATTTATACTAAACTAGTTACTAGGGTTTACAGAAATGAGTAAATGATGCAGAAATCCACTTCTGGGGCCCACTTGGTGTGTGCTTGAGCTGAGCATTGAGCTTTACACATGTAGAGGCTTCTCTTGGAGTTGAACGCCAGTTTGTAACCTGTTTCTGGCGTTTAACTCCACTTTGCAACCTGTTTCTGGCGTTTAACTCCAGAATAGGGCAGGAAGCTGGTGTTGAACGCCAGTTTGTGTCGTCTAAACTCGCGCAAAGTATGGACTATTATATATTTCTGGAAAGTCCTGGATGTCTACTTTCCAACGAAATTGAGAACGTGCCATTTGGAGTTCTGTAGCTCTAGAGAATCCACTTTGAGTGTAGGGAGGTCAGAATCCAACAGCATCTGCAGTCCTTCCTCAACCTCTGAATCTGATTTTTGCTCAAGTCCCTCAATTTCAGCCAGAAATTACCTGAAATCACAGAAAAACACATAAATTCATAGTAAAGTTCAGAAATGTGATTTTTATTTAAAAACTAATAAAAATATATTAAAAACTAACTAAATCATACTAAAAACTATGTAAAAACAATGCCAAAAAGCGTATAAATTATCCGCTCATCACAACACCAAACTTAAATTGTTGCTTGTCCCCAAGCAAGTGAAAATCAAATAGGATAAAAAGAAGAGAATATACTATAAATTCTAAAATATCAATGAAACTTAGCTCCAATCAGATGAGCGGGACTTGTAGCTTTTTGCCTCTTGAATAGTTTTGGCATCTCACTTTATCCATTGAAGTTCAGAATGATTGGCATCTATAGGAACTCAGAGTTCAGATAGTGTTATTGATTCTCCTAGTTCAGTATGTTGATTCTTGAACACAGCTACTTTATGAGTCTTGGCCGTGGCCCTAAGCCCTTTGTTTTTCAGTATTACCACCGAATACATAAATGCCACAGACACATAACTGGGTGAACCTTTTCAGATTGTGACTCAGCTTTGCTAGAGTCCCCAATTAGAGGTGTCCAGGGTTCTTAAGCACACTCTTTTCTTTACTTTGGACCTTGACTTTAACCGCTCAGTCTCAAGTTTTCACTTGACACCTTCACGCCACAAGCACATGGTTAGGGACAGCTTGGTTTAGCCGCATAGGCCAGGATTTTATTCCTTTAGGCCCTCCTATCCACTGATGCTCAAAGCCTTGGATCCTTTTTATTTACCCTTGCCTTTTGGTTTTAAGGGCTATTGGCTTTTTGCTCTTGCCTTTTGGTTTAAAGAGCTTTTGGCTTTTTCTGCTTGCTTTTTCTTTTTCTTTTTCTCTTTTTTTTTTTGCTATTTTTCTTTTCTCTTTTTTTTTTCTACAAGCTTTTGTATTCACTGCTTTTTCTTGCTTCAAGAATCAATTTTATGATTTTTCAGATTATCAAATAACATTTCTCATTTTTCATCATTCTTTCAAGAGACAACATATTTAACATTCATAAACCACAATTTCAAAAGACATATGCACTGTTCAAGCATTCATTTAGAAAACAAAAAGTATTGTCACCACATCAAAATAATTAAACTAGTTTCAAGGATGAATTCGAAACCATGTACTTCTTGTTCATTTGTAATTAAAACAGTTTTCATTTAAGAGAGGTGATGGATTCATAAGACATTCATAACTTTAAGGCATAGACACTTAAATACTAATGATCATATAGTAAAGACATAAACATAAATAAAACATAAAGCATAGTAAACGAAAAACAGAAAAATAAGAACAAGGAGATTAAGGAACGGGTCCACCTTAGTGAGGGTGACGTCTTCCTCTTCTTGAAGAACCAATGGTGCTTTTGAGCTCCTCTATGTCTCTTCCTTGTCTTTGTTGTTCCATCCCTAGTGATTTTGGTGCTCCTATCCTTAGTTGCTCCCAATAGTTGTGTGGAGGAAAATGCATTCCCTGAGGTATCTCAGGAATTTCATGGTGAGGAATTTCCTCATGCTCTTGTTGAGCAGTCAAATGCTTTACCACTGAGCTATGGACCCTTGAGATGAATCTCTCCATCTCCCATGACTCAGAGGTGGAAGCTTTTGTCTTCCCTTTCCTCTTTCTAGAGGTTTCTCTGGCCTTAGGTGCCATAAATGGTTATGGAAAAACAAAAAGCAATACTTTTACCACACCAAACTTAAAAGGTTTTGATCGTCCCCGAGCAAAAGAAGAAAGGAAGTAGTAGAAGAAGAAGAAAATAAAGGAGATGGAGGTGTGTGAATGGTTCGGGCACTGGGGGTTTAAGGTGGTTATGATGTGTGAAAAGGAAGGAGTGATGGTTTGAATTTGAGTGGGTGGGTGTAGGTGGGTGTATGATGGTTTTGGAGGGGAATTGGAGGTGATTATTGGAGGTTATTTTGGGGAAGAATATTGTGGAAAGGTGTGAAGAGGAGAGAAGAAGTGGTGGGGATCTTGTGGGGTCCACAGATCCTGTGGGGTCCACAGATCCAGTGGGGCCAAGGTCTTAACATCCCTGCTCCAATTAGGCGTGTAAAACGCCCTTGCTGTGCAATCCTGGCGTTTAACGCCAGACTGTTGCTTGTTTCTGGCGTTAAACGCCCAAATGTAGCCTGTTTCTGGCGTTTAACGCCAGGTAGATGCTTGTTTCTGGCGTTAAACGCCAGACAGATACTTGTTTCTGGCGTTTAAATGCCAGAATGCTCCTCCTCCAGGGTATGCTGTTTTTCATTCTGTTTTTGATTTTTCAGTAGTTTTTGTGACTCCACATGATCATCAACCTAATAAAATACGAAATAACAAAAAGAAAATAAAATAGATATGATTAAATAACATTGGGTTGCCTCCCAACAAGCGCTTCTTTAATGTCAATAGCTTGACAGTGAGCTCTCATGGAGCCTCACAGATAATCAAAGCAAGGTTGGAACCTCCCAACACCAAACTTAGAGTTTGAATGTGGGGGTTCAACACCAAACTTAGAGTTTGATTGTGGCCTCCCAACACCAAACTTAGAGTTTGACTGTGGGGGCTTTGGTTGACTCTGCAGTGAGAGAAGCTTTTCATGCTTCCTCTCCATGGATACAGAAGGAGAACCTTGAGTCTTAAACACAAGGTAGTCCCTATTCAGTTGAAGGACCAACTCTCCTCTGTCCACATCAATCACAGCTCTTGTTGTGGCTAGGAAGGGTTTTCCAAGGATGATGGATTCATCCTCTTCCTTCCTAGTGTCTAGGATTATGAAATCAGCAGGGATGTAAAGGCCTTCAACCTTTACTAACACGTCCTCTACTTGTCCATAAGCCTGTTTTCTTGAGTTGTCTGCCATCTCTAATGAGATTCTGGCAGCTTGCACCTCAAAGATCCTAAGTTTCTCCATTACAGAGAGTGGCATTAAGTTTATTCCTGACCCCAGGTCACACAGAGCCTTCTCAAAGGTCATGGTGCCTATGGTACAGGGTATTAAGAATTTGCCAGGATCCTGTTTCTTTTGAGGTAATTTCTGCCTATCCAATGCATTTAGTTCATTGGTGAGCAAGGGAGGTTCATCTTCCCAAGTCTCATTACCAAATAGTCTGGCATTCAGCTTCATGATTGCACCAAGGTACTTAGCAACTTGCTCTTCAGTAATGTCTTCATCCTCTTCAGAAGAAGAATACTCATCAGAGTTCATGAAGGGCAGAAGGAGGTTCAATGGAATCTCTATGGTCTCTAGATGAGCCTCAGATTCCTTTGGTTCCTCAAAGGGAAACTCCTTATTGGTCATTGAACGTCCCAGGAGGTCTTCCTCACTAGGATTCATGTCCTCCTCCTCCCTTGTAGGTTCGGCCATGATGGTCAAATCAATGGCCTTGCACTCTCTCTTTGGATTTTCTTCTGTATTGCTTGGGAGAGTACTAGGAGGAGTTTCAATGACCCTTTTACTCAGCTGGCCCACTTGTGCCTCCAAATTTCTAATGGAAGACCTTGTTTCATTCATAAAACTCATAGTGGCCTTAGATAGATCAGAGACTATATTTTCTAAGCTAGATGGATTCTGCTTAGAATTCTCTGTCTGTTGTTGAGTGGATGATGGAAAAGGTTTGCTATTGCTAAATCTGTTTCTCCCACCATTATTAAAGCCTTGTTGAGGCTTTTGTTGATCCTTCCATGAGAAATTTGGATGATTTCTCCATGAGGGATTATAGGTGTTTCCATAGGGTTCACCCATGTAATTTACCTCTGCTATTGTAGGGTTCTCAGGATCATAAGCTTCTTCTTTAGAAGATGCCTCTTTAGTACTGTTGGATGATTCCTTCAATCCATTCAGACTCTGAGAGATCATATTGACTTGCTGAGTCAATATTTTATTCTAAGCCAATATGGCATTCAGAGTATCAATTTCAAGAACTCCTTTCCTCATAAGCATCCCATTACTCACAGGATTCCTTTCAGAAGTGTACATGAACTGGTTATTTGCAACCATGTCAATGAGTTCTTGAGCTTCTGCAGGCGTTTTCTTTAGGTGAATGGATCCACCTGTAGAATAGTCCCGTGACATCTTTGATAGTTCAGACAGACCATCACAGAATATATCCAGGATGGTCCATTCTGAAAGCATGTCAGAAGGACACTTTTTGGTCAGTTCCTTGTATCTCTCCCAAGCTTCATAGAGGGATTCACCTTCTTTCTGTTTAAAGGTTTAAACATCCACTCTAAGCTTACTAAGCTTTTGAGGAGGAAAGAACTTGGCTAAGAAAGCCGTGACCAGCTTATCCCAAGAGTTCAAGCTATCTTTAGGTTGAGAATCCAACCATATTCTAGCTCTGTCTCTTACAGCAAACGGGAAAAGCATAAGCCTGTAGACCTCGGGATCAACCTCATTGGTCTTAACAGTGTCACAGATCTGCAAGAATTCAGTTAAGAACTGAAAATGATCTTCTGATGGAAGTCCATGAAACTTATAGTTCTGTTGCATCAGAGAAACTAATTGAGGCTTTAGCTCAAAATTGTTTGCTCCAATGGCAGGGATTGAGATGCTTCTTCCATGTAAGTTGGAATTTGGTGCAGTAAAGTTACCAAGTATCTTCCTTGCATTGTTATTATTTTCGGCCATGTCTCCTTCTTTTTCGAAAATTTTTGTCAGATTTTCTCCAGAGAGTTGTGCTTTAGCTTCCCTTAGCTTCCTCTTCAGAGTCCTTTCAAGTTTCGGATCAGCTTCAACAAGAATGTTCTTATCCTTATTCCTGCTCATATGAAAAAGAAGAAAACAGAAAAGAAAAGGAATGCTCTATGTCACAGTATAGAGATTCCTTTATGTGAGTAGAAGAAGAGGAGAATAGAAGAAGGAGAAGAGAAAAACTTGAAAATTAATTAACATAAAATAAAAATATTTTTGATTTTATTTTAAATATTAATTAGAATTCGAAAATTTAAAAAGAAAAATAAAATTGAATCAAATTAGAATTTAAAACAAATAGTTAATTAAAAGGAAATTTTGAAAAAGAGGGGAGGAATTTCAAAAATTAGAAAGAGAGAGTTAGTTAGGTAGTTTTGAAAAAGATATGATTGAAATAGTGAACTTTTAAAATCAAACAAAAAGTCAAGTAGTTAATTGAAAAAGATTTGAAAATCAATTTTTGAAAAGATAAGAAGTTAGAAAAGATTTTGAAATTGATTTTGAAAAAGATGTGATTGACATTTATTTTGAAAAAGATTTGAAAGAGAAATTTAAAAAGATTTGATTTTGAAAATTAAAGTTGATTGCTTGACTAACAAGAAACAAAAAGATAGTATTTTAAAATTTAAAGAATGAACCTTTCTTAATAGGCAAGTAACAACTTAAAATTTTTGAATCAATCACATTAATTGTTAGCATTAATTTTGAAAATATGAAATCGAAATAAGAGAAAGATTTTGAAAATAGATTTTTAAATTTTCGAAAATATTAAGAAGAAAATTGAAAAAGATTTGATTTTTGAAAAAGATTTGAAAAAGATAGAATTTTTTTAAAATTAAAAATTTGATTTGACTCATAAGAAACAAATAGATTTTAAAAATTTTTGAAAAAGTCAACTCAAATTTTCGAATTTTATGAGTGAAAAAAGGGAAAGATATTTTTTTTATTTTTTTTGAATTTTTAATGATGAAAGAGAAAAACATCAAAAAGACTCAATGCATGAAAATCTTGGATCAAAACAAATAATGCAAGCAAGAACACTATGAATGTCAAGATGAACACCAAGAACACTTTGAATGTCAAGATGAACACCAATAACTTATTTTTGAAAATTTTTAAGAAAAGAAAAACATGCAAGACACCAAACTTAAAAATTTTTAATGTTGAGACACTAACAAATTGAGAATGCATATGAAAAACAAGAAAAGACACAAAACATAAAAATATGAAGATCAAACAAGAAGACTTGTTAAGAACAACTTGAAGATCATGAAGAACAAGAAAGAAACTCAATGCATGTGTTCTTCAAAAATTTAAGAAAAGTTAAAAGCATGCAATTGACACCCAACATACAATTCACTAGACTCAAACAAGAAACATCAAATTATTTTTGATTTTATGATTTTGTTAAACTTTTTTTTGGTTTTTTCGAAAATTATTTTGGGAAAAACGAAAAAGAAATTTTTTTTTGTATTATTTTCGAAAATAAGAAATAAAAAGCTTCAAAATAAAATAAAATTACCTAATTTGAGCAACAAGATGAACCGTCAGTTGTCCAAACTCGAACAATCCCCGGCAACGGCGCCAAAAACTTGGTGCACGAAATTGCGATCATCAACAATGGCGCCAAAGACTTGGTGCTCTCAAACGTGAATCACACTTTGTCACAACTTCGCACAACTAACTAGCAAGTGCACTGGGTCGTCCAAGTAATAAACCTTACGTGAGTAAGGGTTGATCCCACGGAGATTGTCGGCTTGAAGCAAGCTATGGTCACCTTGTAAATCTCAGTCAGGCAGATTCAAATGGTTATAGAGAATTGATAATTAAAACATAATTAAAATATAAACTAGGATAGAGATACTTATGTAATTCATTGGTGAGAATTTCAGATAAGCGTATAGAGATACTTTCGTTCCTCCTGAACCTCTGCTTTCTTGCTGTCTTCATCCAATCATTCCTACTCATTTCCATGGCAAGCTGTATGTTGGGCATCACCGTTGTCAATGGCTACATCCCGTCCTCTCTGTGAAAATGCTCCAATGCGCTGTCACTGCATGGCTAATCATCTGTCGGTTCTCGATCATACTAGAATAGGATTTACTATCCTTTTGCGTCTGTCATTACGCCCAGCACTCGCGAGTTTGAAGCTCGTCACAGCCATCCCTTCCCAGATCCTACTCGAAATACCACAGACAAGGTTTAGACTTTCCGGATCTCAAGAATGGCCGTCCATGGGTTCTAACTTATACCACGAAGATTCTAATATCTCGGACTCGGTCCCCTGTATTAGATATCTAAGAGATACTCATTCTAGCTTGTTTGCATGTAGAACGGAAGTGTTTGTCAGGCACGCGTTCATAAGTGAGAATGATGATGAGCGTCACATAATCATCACATTCATCATGTTCTTGTGTGCGAATGGATATCTTAGAATAGGAATAAGCTTGAATTGAAAAACAATAGTACTTTGCATTAATCTGTGAGGAACAGTAGAGCTCCACACCTTAATCTATGGTGTGTAGAAACTCTACCGTTGAAAATACATAAGAACAAAGTCTAGGCATGGCCGAATGGCCAGCCTCCATGATCTCAGAACTAAACATCCAAAGATTGTAAATACAATAGTAAAAAGTTCTATTTATACTAAACTAGTTACTAGGATTTACAGAAATGAGTAAATGATGTAGAAATCCACTTCTGGGGCCCACTTGGTGTGTGCTTGGGCTGAGCATTGAGCTTTACACGTGTAGAGGCTTCTCTTGGAATTGAACGCCAGTTTGTAACCTGTTTCTGGCGTTTAACTCCACTTTGCAACCTGTTTCTGGCGTTTAACTCCAGAATAGGGCAGAAAGCCGGCATTGAACGCCAGTTTGCATCGTCTAAACTTGGGCAAAGTATGGACTATTATATATTGCTGGAAAGCCCTAGATGTCTACTTTCCAACGCAATTGAGGGCGCGCCATTTGGAGTTCTGTAGCTCTAAAAAATTCACTTTGAGTACATAGAGGTCAGAATCCAACAGCATCTGCAGTCCTTCCTCAACCTCTGAATCTGATTTTTGCTCAAGTCCCTCAATTTCAGCCAGAAATTACCTGAAATCACAGAAAAACACACAAACTCATAGTAAAGTCCAGAAATGTGATTTTTATTTAAAAACTAATAAAAATATATTAAAAACTAACTAAATCATACTAAAAACTATGTAAAAATAATGCAAAAAAGCGTATAAATTATCCGCTCATCAATGAGCTATTGAACTCTCACTGGATTTTGTGTTTACTCTCTAGTCACTCAGTATTTATTGGGTTAATCACTCTATTCTTCTTTTTGTCCTTACTTTCTATAGCCTTGTTCTTCATCTAACCAATCAACAATTATAGAATACAAACATACAAAAAATCATGAGGTCTTTTTCAAGGTTGTAATGGGGCCAAGGTAAAGGTTAGGGTATATGTATAAGGCTAAGTGAGCTAATAAGTAAATCCTTGATTAATCTAAGATCTCACTTTAACATACATATTTTGTAATTCAAAGCTTCTTAACCTATTTGCCCAGATTTTTCTCACTTTGTATTGCAAGCTCATGCATTAACTTTTTATCCCATGTGCATTGATTCTTTTTATTTTGCAATTGGAGAATTTTTGTATCCCCTTAATTAAATACTGAAAATAAACTTTTTTTTTAATGCACATGGTAATTCAATTTTTTTGATTTCACATGAGCATGCTTTCCCAAACTTTTATTTTGAAATATCTTTATTCTTTTTAACTTTCCTACTTGTTTCTATCATCCATGTTCCCATAAAGTTTCCCACACTTAAACAATACACAATTTCTATCTTAAGCTAACCAAGGATTCAACTTGGGATTTTTATTTTGTTTTTCTACTTAAGGCTAGTAATGTGGTTTATATAACAAGAGGGGTTTAAAAGCTCAAGGGGGCTAACAAGGGTGATGTAAAAGGTAGGCTTATTTGGGATAAGTGAGCTAAACAAGTAATGGCCTCAATCATCTCTTAGTATGTATCTATACTCTATAATTGGACATATAGATTAAAACAAAGCAAAGAACATCAGAATAAAAAAGAAGGACAAAACACACAGGAATAAAATTCATGGTTTGAATGTAACCATACAATTAAGCTCAAAACTCACAGGCTGTGTGTTCTCTAGCTCAAAATTCATATATCAGTTATACATGTCATGCAAGTAAAATTTAAGAGTTCCCATTATTCTCAATGTAAAATTTCTTGGGTGGCTTTAAAGTTTTAGTGTTCCTCCTTGATGAAATGTTGTTAACTAACTAACATGTTATGTTTTATATACAAGGTGTGTGGATTGTTTTTATTCTGTTAAAGTCTCTAGTTTACTTCCTTTTTATTTTCAATTTAAACCAACTATCACATGCTAAAGGGTAAACTATACTAATTAATCCACATTTTCTATAACTAATAAGTTTAGAATTGCAAACTAAACTAAATGGCTAAAATATGAACTAAAGTGCAAAATGCAAAAAATAGAGTAAAAACACATGAAAAGAACAATGTATAAGTACTGAAAGATAAAAATAAAGATAAAAATACAGAAAAATAACCAAAATAAAATAAAAGAGTCTATAGTGGTTCACCAAAAAATACGCCAGAGATGGCGACCTCCCCACACTTAAAATAAAGCATCGTCCTCGATGCTCACTCAAGCTGGGTGTGAAGGAGTGTCATCACTGGAAGGATGGGCTGCTGGAGTCTCGGTAGTGGTCTGAGGATCTACAGACTGGATGAGCGTGGGAGGATCTGTCTGTTGTAGAGGAGGCTCTGACTAGATAGGAATCTCTGGATCTGCGGCCTGTATCTGGTGTGGCTCCCCCTGCTGTGGCGCAGCCTGCTCCAGTCCTGCCTGTGCAGCCTGGGTGGGGGTTTCCTCCTCGTGAGCATCCTCCTCCACCTCAGATGTATCAGAAGGGGTGTCAGGCTCGGAGGGAATGTCGCCGTCGGAACGGATCATCAACTTGACGTGCTCATAGCGTCGCTTGTTGCGACGCTCCATACGATCCAAGCGGGTGAAGAGTCGATGCACCAAATGGTAAATAGGCTCAGGAGCAGCTGGAGGTGCAGTGGGTGGGGCAGGTGCAGCAGTGGAAGAAGAGGGGGCAGCTGAAGGTGTGGCTGTCTCATCAGCAGCAGTAAGGAATGAAGGTCTGTAGCCTAAAGCCAGAAAGTTCCTACTGTGAGGAATGATCTTCTTGCAGTCCACAGCAGGTGGCTTCTCATCAGCATCCTCCCAAGGCACGTCAGCTCGACGGCCTAGCTGGGTGACCAGGTAAGGGAAAGGGAGGGTACCTCTGACATGGACCCTGGCCATATAGTGCCAGATGAAACGTGGCAGATACAGGTCATTACCCTCCATCACACACCAGAGAAAGGTGATCATAGCAGCAGGCAGCTCCGTCTCATGAGTGCTCGGCATAATAAAGTTACTCAGGATCTGGTGCCAGAGCCGAGCCTCATCATTCAAGTATATCCGCTTGATTCCTTTAGGCATGGTGGTGTTCTTACCCATGACCCATGGGATAGTAGGGTCAAGGGCTATCCTCTCCTTGATAGCATCCCAGTCAAATCTCAGAAAGCGAATGTCCTCTTTAGCCTTTTGGTAACCGTCAGGCTGATCTGACTTAGGCTGAAGGCGCAGAATATCCTCAATGGCCTCTTCAGTGACCAGTATCTGTGTCCCTCTGAGGTGCACTACATCCAGGGAAGTCTTGAAATAATTGCAGTAAAACTCTCTTACCTAGGAAGCATTGACCTCAGTCAAATTTCTCTCCAAGAAGAACCAGCCTCTTTGTTTGATCTGATCGGAGGTGTACTGCTGTAGTTCTTCTGGAATTTTCAAAGTTCTCTCCAGGTACAGATTTCTGGAGGTAGCAAACACTGGATACTTCAGCTCACAGTATCGGTTTGCAAACTTAATTGGATCATTGGCAGGGAGGAGCTGGTCAGCCTTCTCCTGCGGGGTAAAATGCTTTTCTCGCCAGGAGTCATCATGCATAAGCTCTAGGAGGGACATAGAGGATTCACCTCTTTTCCATTTGCCAGTTGTTGCCTTTCCTTTTCCCTTTCTTTGAGGGTCAGACATCCTGAAAAACATAAATCTAGGATATAATAAAAGTAGAAAAACAAGTAGGCAATTAACAGGATAAGCACAAAGTGGCAAAGGAGCAGTAGAATAATGAAATGAGTTGAATAATGATGCATTTTGGAGTGTTTTGGAGTTTAAAAAGCTGATATGAGAAAGTTCAATCCAAAATGTAATATAAATAGAATTCATGTTAATTAGGAAAAAGCATAATCATGCCTTGAGTTAAAAAGTAAAAGTAAGGAGTTAGTCAAAAATCAGAGGGGGTTGTTAGAAAGTTAAAAGTGGTTTTAAATTGAAAAAGAGGTTAGGAAGCAAAAATCAGTAAGTTAGTAAAAAGAAAGTCAGAGTAAGTGGCATGATGATTGGTTTCTAAGTAACAAGAATTTCACAATTTGAAGCAACAGACAACTCATATTCAAGCAAGGAAATCAAGTTGTTGATGATTCATATTGATATACCAGTAACGAAAATTTGAAATCAAATCATCAATAATGTGATTTATTAACCGGGAAAACAAAAGGAATAAGAATGCTGGCCCGTGCATTCATGAATTGGTTTGGTGAAAGCTAAGGAAAGCAAAATTGAAAGTGCCAAAACCAATACATGAATGAGAATTAAAACGATTTACAAAAAATTGGGCAGCATTCCAGCTAAAATTGGATGTTCCCGGAAAATAAATAGCAAGCAGAATAGTTCATATAAAGTAAAATAAACTGCAAATAGATATAAATAATATGAACATGAAAGAGCAGTCGCAATAGCAGCATGAACAGTAAGAACATCATATGAACAATACTTAGATCACAGCAACAGCAGAATTGTGAAAATTATAAAACAAGTAGCAAGAACAACGCAATTAATCAGGCCTAAATCCACTAACCACATCCTAGCTACCTAACCACCTAGAATCCACTACAACATACATCTCTAACTATCCTAAATTTAAACATAACTGAAAAAAATATGCAAATAATTATGAACGAAAGAAAGGTGGCGTTTGGCGGAACCTGGTAGGCATATGAACTAATCTAAGGAACTGAGAGATGGCGGGGGTGTGGTCACGGTGGCGCTGGGAGGTGCACGATGGTGCGGTGACGGAACAGGGCTGTGCGGTGGTGGTGCGGTGGCTGTTTGTGGTGGCAGTGGAGTTTCAGGTGAGGTGACCGGTGGAGGGGGTTAAGGAGGGAGAAAGGAAGGGGTGAGGGTGATGGTGGTGGGAGGCGCGGCGGTGATGGCGTGGTGGTGGTGGTGGTCGCGGAAGGGCAGCGGTGGTAGAGGGAAGAAGAGAAGAGAAAGAAAAGAAAGAGAGGGAAGGAAGAAGGGGGTGGTGTCGCGATCGTGGCTGGGTGGTCGACGGTGGTGCGGCCGGTGGAGGTGGTTGGGGTGGTGGTGATGGGCGCAGGGGAGGGTTACAGAGAAGAAAGGGAGAAGAAGGGGAATGGGGGGCGCGACGGGGTAGGATTTCACGTCACTGGGGGTTAATAAATTTGAATCCACGCGAACGCGTGGGGCACGCGGTCGCGTGGCTTTGGTGGACAGGGGGGTTGACGCGATCGCGTGGGTGATGCGATCGCATGGAATGGGTAAAAGGATGAATGATGCGGTCGCGTGAGGCATGCGACCGCGTCGCTGGAAATTGTGCTAAACGCACAATTCCAGCATCGTTTCAGCGCAACTCTCTGTCTCCTTTGGGGTGTTGTGCAATCCACGCGACGCAAATGTGTCGCTCACGCTTTCGCGTGGGAAGGGTTTTGTGCAAGTGACGCGTTCGCGTGATGGACGCGAACGCGTGGGCCGTTTTGTGCTAAGCGCACGACAGCCGCACGATTCCAGCCCAGATTTCTGGGCGTTGGATATTTACGCCGATTTCTAGATCACGTGGCCGCGTGAATGACGCGAACGCGTGGGGGTTTTTTCGCAACTGACGCGAACGCTTTAGTGATGTAATCGCGTCGCACGCCTTCTCTTTTTTTTTTTGAAGGTATGCAATTATGCAGTATGCAATGCTAAATGCAAATGTTATGAATAGCATCCAGGTTCAATAAAATAAAAAAAAAAACATAAAATCAAACAGTACAAAATAAAAATTGAAAAAGAGACGACCATACCATGGTGTGTTGTCTCCCACCTAGCACTTTTAGTTAAAGTCCTTAAGTTGGACATTGGATGAGCTTCCTGTTATGGCGGCTTATGCTTAAATTCATCTAGAAATCTCCACCAATGTTTGGAAAGCCAACAGCCTCCGGGATCCCAAACTAGGCATGTGAAGCTTTTGAGCAGCTTCAAACAGGTCCTTAGGCTCCCGGGGTGACGAATGTCAGAATAGATTCCAGGATCCCAAACCTTGCTATTAAATCCGCCTTCGTCTTGATCTATATTTTCCATCCGAGCGGTTTAGAAATTAGATTCTCACCAAGATGACCAAACGTTTTCCAAGATCCATTCGATTGAACATGAGACCAATCCGTGCACTTTGAATTGAAGCGTGGAACTTATTGAACCTTGTGCACCAGCTCTGAGTACGAGCCATTTCCCTCTTACTCTTAAAGCCGCAGAGAGCTCTAAGCTGGCCATCTGTTTCAAGTAAACCATATTCAAGTGGAAAAACAAAGTTAAAGGTTAAGGATTGTACCCACTTGAAGCTTGTATTGGGTGGTAATGGCCTTGGGATAGGTGTTTCCAGTGGTTCTGTAAGTTCTACTCTCTTGTGATCTTCTGTGAATTTCTCCACTTCCTTGCAGAATTCTTCAAATGCAACATCGTCCTAATCAAAGTCTTCTATGTCTTCCTCATCACTCAAGTCATAAGCTGGAGGTTGAGAGAAATCTACCTCCGTATCTTCTTCGTATTCACTTGGATAAGGTTCTTCAATCCCAGAGAATTCACTTGCGGATGCAAGTTCATTACCAGGAGAACTTGACTTGAGATTATCATCATCAAAAAAACGTGCGTCTTGGGTCATTCCGTCTAGTTCTTCATAAAATACCTGCCTTGGGGTTTGTGCACTATCCTCCTTAGCATCAATTGTAACGTCCTTGACGGAATTTTTCGCAACTCTGGGTTCCCATGGAGGTTCAGCATCTCCTAAATCTTCAATCAGTACTTCTTCTTCTTGGGTAATTTGAGCTTCCTCCAATTGTTCCAAAACAAAGTTATGCTCATTACTGCCCTCTGGGGTTTCTAATGTCTCCTTCATACTACGTTCGTCATTAGATTCTCCACATAAAGCTATTGGAATTCCTTGAGGGTTTAAACGTCTGAAAGATAATTGATGTATTGCTTGCTCCAGCTGATGAAGGGTTGTATGAAGTTGATCTACTGTTTCCTTGAGGCGAGCCTGTGATTCTCGAGGTGATGAATTTGGACATGGTACATAGGGAAGTGGTGGTGTTTGGGAGTAATCGGATTGGAATTGGGGTAGATAAGGATTGTATGGTGGTGAATGGTGAAAAGGAGCTTGTGAGTGTGGTGGTCCAAAGTTATGTTGAGAGGATGGTCTATAGGCACAGGGTGGGGCTTGTTGGTAGTTACAAGGCTATCCACCATATCTATTAGCTTAGTTTGCATTGTATAATGGTCTTTGTCCATAATATCTTGGAGGGTGTTGTTGCCTAAAGGGTTGATCAAATCCTCTTGGCTCCATCCATCTTTGATTGCTTAGACCTTGATGCATATTCCTGTTATAGCTTTCACTCCTTTCAACAATATTAGGACCAAACTCAAAGCGAGAGGGGTGAGAATTCATAGTGGCTAAAAAAATTAAAAAGGAAAAAACAAAAACAATTAAACAAATAAAAGAAAAATATTTACAATAACCAATAATAA
Organism: Arachis hypogaea; assembly: GCF_003086295.3. NCBI lineage: Eukaryota > Viridiplantae > Streptophyta > Magnoliopsida > Fabales > Fabaceae > Arachis > Arachis hypogaea. The sequence continues at coordinate 34,682,929 of NC_092053.1, read as the reverse complement.
GGCACACGATTGCAGTTCCCTGGCAACGGCGCCATTTTGAAGAGAGAACTTTTGCGTGATCTAGAATTCAGAATAAATTTCCGTTGCAAGTATAGATTCTAAACCAACAAAAGTCCTTTCTTACAAACGTTTTGGTTGTCACAAGTAACAAACCCCTAAATAAATTGATAACCGAAGTATTTAAACCTCGGGTCGTCTTCTCAAGGAACTGCAGGAAAGTATGTTCTTATTATTGGTTATGAGTTTTGTAAATTGGGGTTTTGAAAGTAAGGAACAAGCAATTTAATTGACAAGAAAAATAAATAAATAACTGTAAAATAAACTCTTGGCAAGGTATGAGAGTTTGGAATTTCTATCCTAGTTATCCTTATCAGGTGTGATGAGAATTGGATTTTAATCCCACTTAGTTAAGTCAAGTGGACTAATTAGATTGATCCTCAAGTTCTAGTCAATCCCTGTGGGACGACTAGCTTTAGAGCGATCTAGATTAATTAGGAATCTGCCAATTTCAACCACTGCTGAGTTTGACAACTCAAGTGTTACCAATTACTTAACCAAAGCCAAAAGGAAGAAAATATCTAAATTAAATTAAGAGCATTCATAAATAGAATAAAACAATCATAAACTGAAATACCTCAAGTAATATTAATTAAGAAAATCATAACATGAATGTAGCATAAGCCAAATTGAAAAGATAAATAATGATTAAAGGTGTATAATAAAAGTAGAAAATAAATAAGAGAAACATTGAACCTGCACTTGAAGAGAAGTAATCCTAAAATTAAGAGAAATCCTAATCCTAAAACCTAAGAGAGAGGAGAGAACCTCTCCCTCTAAAAACTACATCTAAAACTATCCAAAAATGAATAATTGCCGATCCCCCTATATGGATGCATTCCCCCACTTCATAACCTCTAATCTGTGCCTTCTGGACTTGGATCTGGGCCAAAAAGGGCTTCAGAAATCGCTGGGAGCATTTTCTGTAATTTCTGGTGCGTGGCGTCTGTTACGCGTTCACGTGGGTCATGCGGTCGCATCATCTGGAGTTTTCCTTGTCACGCGTTCGCTTCGCTCATGCGTCCGCGTCATCTGTGTTCTGCTCATGGCACGCGTCCGCGTCAATCACGCGTTCGCGTTGCTGCCTTTCCGCGCTGGGCATGCGGCCGCGTCGTCCACGCGTTCGCGTCACTGTCAGTTTCTTCAAAAACTCCATTTTGTGCTTTCCTTCTATTTTTGTATGTTTCCTTTCCACTCTTTAAGTCATTCCTGCCTTTAGAATATCTGAAACTACTTAACACACAAATCACGGCATCGAATGGTAATAAATGGTAATAAAAATAAATAATTTTAAAGCATAGGAAACATGTATTTCACATATATCACGTAATAAGGAAGGAAAAGTAAAACCATGCAATTTACATGAATAAGTGGGTGAAGGATTAATAAATCTCTTGAATTGAGCACAATATATATCATAAAATATGGGTTTATCAAAACTCTACCGTTGAAAATACATAAGAACAAGGTCTAGGCATGGCCGAATGGCCAGCCTCCCCAAATGGCTTATGAATTCGAAAATAGGGAAAAAGACCCCTAGTACAATAGTAAAAAGTTCTATTTATACTAAACTAGTTACTAGGGTTACAGAATTAAGTAAATGATGCAGAAATTCACTTCCGGGCCCACTTGGTGTGTACTTGGGCTGAGCATTGAGATTTCATGTGTAGAGGTCTTCCTTGGAGTTAAACGCCAGTTTGTAACTTGTTTCTGGCGTTTAACTCTGCTTTGCAACTTGTTTCTGGCGTTTAACGCGAGAATAAGGCAGAAAACTGGCGTTAAACACCAGTTTGCGTCGTCTAAACTCGGGAAAAGTATGGATTATTATATATTGCTGGAAAGTCCTGGATGTCTACTTTCCAACGCAATTAAGAGCGCGCCAATTGGGTTTCTGTAGCTCCAAAAAATCCACTTCGAGTGCAGGGAGGTCAGAATCCAACAGCATCTGCAGTCCTTCTTCAGCCTCTGAATCAGATTTTTGCTCAAGTCCCTCAATTTCAGCCAGAAATTACCTGAAATCACAGAAAAACACACAAACTCATAGTAAAATCTAGAAATATGATTTTTATTTATAAACTAATTAAAATATACTAAAAACTAACTAATCATACTAAAAACTATGTAAGAACAATGCCAAAAAGCGTATAAATTATCCGCTCATCACAACACCAAACTTAAATTGTTGCTTGTCCCCCAAGCAACTGAAAATCAAATAGGATAAAAAGAAGAGAATATACTATAAACTCCAAAATATCAATGAAACTTAGCTCCAATTAAATGAGCGGGACTAGTAGCTTTTTGCCTTTGAACAGTTTTGGCATCTCACTTTATCCCTTGAAGTTCAGAATGATTGGCATCTATAGGAACTCAGAATTTAGATAGTGTTATTGATTCTCCTAGTTCAGTATGTTGATTCTTGAACACAGCTACTTTATGAGTCTTGACCGTGGCCCTAAGCACTTTATTTTCCAGTATTACCACCGGATACATAAATGCCACAGACACATAACTGGGTGAACCTTTTCAGATTGTGACTCAGCTTTGCTAGAGTCCCCAATTAGAGGTGTCCAGGGTTCTTAAGCACACTCCTTTTTCTTGCTTTGGATCACGACTTTAACCGTTCAGTCTCAAGCTTTTAACTTGACACCTTCACGCCACAAGCACATGGTTAGGGACAGCTTGGTTTAGCCGCTTAGGCCAGAATTTTATTCCTTTTGGGCCCTCCTATCCACTGATACTCAAAGCCTTGGATCCTTTTTATTACCCTTGCCTTTTGGTTTTAAGGGCTATTGGTTTTTTCTGCTTGCTTTTTCTTTTTCTTTATTATTATTTTTTTCGCCAATTTTTTTCTTTCTTTTTTTTTCGCATTTTTTTTGCAAGCTTTGTTCTTCACTACTTTTTCTTGCTTCAAGAATCAATTTTATGATTTTTCAGATTATCAAATAACATTTCTCCTTTTTCATTATTCTTCAAGAGCCAACAATTTTAACATTCATAAACAACAAATTCAAAAGACATATGCATTGTTCAAGCATTCATTCAGAAAACAAAAAGTATTGTCACCACATCAAAATAATTAAACTAATTTCAAGGATGAATTCGAAATTCATGTACTTCTTGTTCTTTTGTAATTAAAATATTTTTCATTTAAGAAAGGTGATGGATTCATAGAACATTCATAGCTTTAAGACATAGATACTAGACACTAATGATCATGTAATAAGACACAAACATAGATAAACATAAAGCATAATTTTCGAAAAACAAAAAAATAAGAACAAGAAAATTAAAGAACGGGTCCACCTTAGTGATGGCAGCTAGTTCTTCCTCTTGAAGATCCAATGGTGTTCTTGAGCTCCTTTATGTCTCTTCCTTGTTTTTGTTGCTCCTCCCTCATAGCTCTTTGATCTTCTCTAATCTCATGGAGAATGATGGAGTGCTCTCGGTGTTCCATCCTTAGTTGTCCCATGTTGGAACTTAATTCTCCTAGGGAGGTGTTGATTTTCTCCCAATAGTTTTGTGGAGGGAAGTGCATCCCTTGAGGCATCTCAGGAATTTCATGGTGAGGAATTTTCTCATGCTCTTGTTGAGGTCCATGATCTCTTGTTTGATCCATCCTTCTCTTGGTGATGGGCTTGTCCTCATCAATGAGGATGTCTCCCTCTATGTCAATTCAAGCCGAATTGCAGAGGTGGCAAATAAGGTGAGGAAAGGCTAACCTTGCCAAAGTGGAGGACTTGTCAGCCACCTTGTAGAGTTCTTGAGGTATAATCTCATGAACTTCCACTTCCTCCCTAATCATGATACTATGGATCATGATGGCCCGATATACAGTAACTTCAGACCGGTTTCTAGTAGGAAAATTGAGCGTTGGATGAACTCCAACAATCCTCTAGCTACAGGCTTAAGGTCTGGTCTTCTCAATTGAACCAGCTTGCCTCTTGAGTCAACTTTCCATTGAGCTCCTTCCACACATATGTCCATGAGGACTTGGTCCAACCTTTGATCAAAGTTGACCCTTCTAGTGTAGGGGCGTGCATTTTCTTGCATCATTGGCAAGTTGAATGCTAACCTTATATTTTCCAGACTGAAATCTAAGTATTTCCCCTGAACCATTGTAAGTCAGTTCTTTGGGTTTGGGTTCATACTTTGATCATGGTTCCTAGTGATCCATGCGTTTGCATAGAACTCTTGAACCATTAAGATTCTGACTTGTTGAATAGGATTAGAGAGAACTTCCCATCCTTTTCTTCTAATCTCTTGTCGGATCTCCGGATACTCACTCTTTTTGAGCTTAAAAGGGACCTCAGGGATCACCTTCTTCTTGGCCACAACTTCATAGAAGTGGTCTTGATGGACCTTTGAGATGAATCTCTCCATCTCCCATGACTCAGAGGTGGAAGCAATTGCCTTTCCTTTCATCTTTCTTGAGGTTTCTCTGGCCTTAGGTGCCATTGATGGTTATGGAAAAATAAAAATTAATGCTTTTACCACACCAAATTTAAAAGGTTTGCTCATCCTCGAGCAAAAGAAGAAAGAAAGTAGTAGAAGAAGAAGAAAATAGAGGAGATGGAGTGAGAGAGTGTGTTCGGCCAAGGGGGAGAAGTAGTGGTTGTGATGTGTGAAAATGGAGTAGTGTTGAGGGGTTTATATAGGGGTGGGGGAGGTTAGGTTTCGGCTATTAGGGTTGGGTTTGGGAGGGAAAAGAATTTGAATTTAGAGGTAGGTGGGGTTTATGGGGAAGAGGTAATAAAGTGATTGGTGAAGGGTATTTGGGGAAGAGGTAATAAGGTGATTGGTGAAGGGTATTTGGGGAAGAGTGTTATGAGAAGGTGTGAAGAGGAGAGAAGAAGAGGTGGGGTAGGTGGGAATCCTGCGGGATCCACAGATCCTGAGGAGTCAAGGACTTAGCATCCCTGCTCCAAGTGGGCGTGCAAAACGCCCTTAGAATGCATGTCTGGCGTTAAACGCCAGCTTGCTACTTGTTTCTGGCGTTTAACGCCAGTTTTTCTCCCATTCTTGGCGTTAAACGCCAATTCCATGCTCTGTTCTGGCATTAAACGCCAGTCTGGTGCTTGTTTCTGGCATTTAACGCCATCTTGATGCTTCTTTCTGGCGTTAAACGCCAGTTTGATGCTTCTTACTGGCGTTTAAATGCCAGTAAGCTCTTCCTCCAGGGTGAGCTGTTTTTAATGTTGTTTTTTATTCTGTTTTTGATTTTTCAGTAGTTTTGTGACTTCACATGATCATCAACCTAAAGAAAACATAAAATAGCAATGGAAAATAAATAGATATAATTAAATAACATTGGGTTGCCTCCCAACAAGCGCTTCTTTAATGTCAATAGCTTGACAGTGAGCTCTCATGGAGCCTCACAGAAAATCAGAGAAATGTTGGGGCCTCTTAGCACCAAACTTAGAGTTTGGTTGTGGCTTCCCAACACCAAACTTAGAGTTTGAATGTGGGAGTTTTGTTTGACTCTGTATTGAGAGAAGCTTTTCATGCTTCCTCTCCATGGTTACAGAAGGAGAACCTTGAGTCTTAAATACAAGGTAGCCCTCATTCAACTGAAGGACCAACTCTCCTCTGTCAACATCAATCACAGCTTTTGTTGTGGCTAGGAAGGGTCTATCAAGGATGATGGATTCATCCTCATCCTTCCCAGTGTCTAGGATTATGAAATCAGCAAGGATGTAAAGGCCTTCAACCTTTACTAACACGTCCTCTACTAGTCCATAAGCCTGTTTCATGGATTTGTCTGCCATCTCTAGTGAGATTCTTGCAGCTTATACCTCAAAGATTCCCAGTTTCTCCATTACAGAGAGGGGCATGAGGTTTATCCATGACCCAAGGTCACATAGAGCCTTCTCAAAGGTCATGGTCCTATGGTACAAGGTATGAAGAATTTTTCGGGATCCGGTTTCTTCTGAGGTAATGTTTGCCTCATTAATGAACTCGGTTCATTGGTGAACAAGGGGGGTTCATCCTCCCAAGTCTCAGTACCAAATAACTTGGCATTCAGCTTTATGATTGCTCCTAGATATTTAGCAACATGCTCTTCAATGGTATCTTCATCCTCTTCAGAGGAAGAATATTCATCAGATTCCTTTGGTTCCTCATAGGGGAACTCCTTTATGAATGGCAGAAGGAGGTTCAATGGAATCTCTAGGGTCTCTGTATGAGCCTCAGATTCCTTTGGTTCCTCATAGGGGAACTCCTTTCTATCTAGAGGGCATCCCAAGAGGTCTTCCTCCCTGGGATTCACGTCCTCTTCCTCCTCTGGGCATTCGGCCACACCAAGTAAGGTTATAGCCTTGCACTCTCTCTTGGGATTTTCTTCTATATTGCTTGGGAGAGTACTGGGAGGAGTTTCAGTAATCTTCTTACTCAGCTGACCCACCTGTGCCTCCAAATTTCTAATGGATGACCTTGTTTCATTCATGAAACTTAGTGTGGTCTTGGATAGATCAGAGACTATGTTTGCCAGGCCAGAATGGCTCTGTTCAGAATTCTCTGTCTGTTGCTGAGAAGATGATGGAAAAGGCTTGCTATTGCTAAACCTATTTCTTCCACCATTATTATTGAAACCTTGTTGAGGCTTCTGTTGATCCTTCCATGAGAGATTAGGATGATTTCTCCATGAAGGATTATAGGTGTTTCCATAGGGTTCTCCCATGTAATTCACCTTTGCTATTGCAGGGTTCTTAGGGTCATAAGCTTCTTCTTCAGAAGATGCCTCTTTAGTATTGTTGGATGTAGCTTGCAATCCATTCAGACTCTGAGAAATCATATTGACTTGCTGAGTCAATATTTTGTTCTGAGCCAATATGGCATTCAGAGTATCAATTTCAAGAACTCCCTTCTTCTGAGGCATCCCATTGTTCACAGGATTCCTCTCAGAGGTGTACATGAACTGGTTATTTGCAACCATTTCAATGAGTTCCTGAGCTTCCACAGGGGTTTTCACGTGAAGAGATCCTCCTGCAGAATGGTCCAATGACATTTTTGACAACTCAGACAGACCATCATAGAATATACTTATGATGCTCCATTCTGGAAGCATGTCAGTAGGGCACCTTTTGATCAGTTGCTTATATCTTTCCCAAGCTTCATAGAGAGACTCTCCTTCCTTTTTGTCTGAAGGTTTGGATTTCCACTCTAAGCTTGCTCATCTTTTGAGGAGGAAAGAATTTGGCCAGGAAAGCATTGACCAGCTTATCCCAAGAGTTCAGGCTATCCTTAGGTTGTGAATCCAACCATGTTCTAGCTCTGTCTCTTACAGCAAAAAGGGAAAAGCATAAGCCTGTAGACCTCGGATCAACTCCATTGGTCTTGACAATGTCACAGATTTGCAAGAATTCAGCTAAAAACTGATGAGGATCTTCCATTGGAAGTCCATGAAACTTGCAATTCTACTGCATTAGAGAAACTAATTGAGGCTTAAGCTCAAAATTGTTTGCTCCAATTGCAGGAATTGAGATGCTTCTTCCATAGAAGTTAGAAGAAGGTGCAATAAAGTCACCAAGCATCTTCCTTACATCTCCACCATTGTTATTAGGTTCGGCCATGTCTCCTTCTTTTTCGAAAATTTCTGTCAGATCCTCTCCAGAGGGTTGTGCTTTAGCTTCCCTTAGCTTCCTCTTCAGAGTCCTTTCAGGTTTTGGGTCAGCTTCAACAAGAATGTTCTTATCCTTGTTCCTGCTCATATGAAAAAGAAGAGAACAAAAAAGAAAATATGGAATCCTCTATGTCACAGTATAGAGATTCCTTATGTGAGTATAAGAGGAGAAGAATAGAATGAGGAGAAGAGAAAAACTCGAACACAGAGAAGAGGAGAGGGTTCGAATTTTAAGTGGAAGAGGAGTGTTAGTAAATAAATAAATAAATAGAAAGAGATGAGAGGGGGAAGAATTAGAAAATTAAATAAAATGAAATCAAAATATTTTTGTTTTTATTTTGACTATTAATTAGAATTCGAAATTTAAGAAGGAAAATAAAATTAAATTAAAATTTAAAACAATTAGTTAATGAAAAGAAATTTTTTTTTGAAAAAGAAGTTAGTGATTTTCGAAAATAAGAGAGAGAAAAGTAGTTAGGTGGTTTTAAAAAAAGATATGATTGAAATAGTAAATTTTTAAAATCAAACAAAAAGTTAAGTGGTTAATTGAAAAAGATTTGAAAATCAAATTTGAAAGGGTGAGAAGTTATAAAAGATTTTGAAATTGATTTTGAAAAATATATTATTGAAATTGAAAAAGATATGATTGAAATTTAATTTGAAAAAGATTTAAAAAGAAAATTAAAAAGATTTGATTTTTTGAAAATTAAAGTTGATTACTTGACTAACAAGAAACTAAAAGATAGGATTTTAAAATTGAAAGAATGAACCTTTCTTAATAGGCAAGTAACAACTTGAGATTTTTGAATCAAAATATTAAAAGTTAGCAATGAATTCGAAAATATGAAACAAAAATAAGAAAAAGATTTTTGAAAATCATTTTGAATTTTTGAAAATATGAAAGAAAAATGAAAAAGATTTGATTTTAAAAAATTTTTTGAAAAGATAGAATTTTTAAATTGAAAATTTGACTTGACTCATAAGAAACTACTAAATTTTAAAAAGTTTTGAAAAAGTCAACTCAAATTTTCGAAAATTTATGAGAGAATAAGGGAAAGATTTTTTTTTTTATTTTTGAATTTTTAATGAGGAGAGATAAAAACATAAAAAAAGACACAAGACATAAAAATTATGAATCAAAACAAGAAAAATATGCAAGAATACTTTGAATGTCAAGATGAACACCAAGAACACTTTGAATGTCAAGATGAATATCAAGAACATGTTTTTGAAAATTTTCAAGAAAAGAAAAACATGCAAGACACCAAACTTAAAAATTTTTAATGTTGAGACACTAACAAATTGAAAATGCATATGAGAAACAAGAAAAGATGCACAACAAGAAAATGCAAAGATCAAAACAAAGAAGATCACGAAGAACATATGATGAATTTCCGAAAATTTTAATGAAAAATTAAAAAGATGCAATTGACACCAAACTTAAAAATTGACACTAGACTCAAGCAAGAAACATCAAATTTTGGTTTTTATGATTTTATTAAATTATTTTTTTGAAAATTAATTGGAAAAAGAAAAATAAGAATTTCAAAATTTCTAATGAGAATTCCAGGAATCATGCAATGTTAGTCTAAAGCTCCAGTCCAGGAATTAGACATGGCTTACTAGCCAGCCAAGCTTTTAGCATACAAATCAGGCATATAACAGCTGATCAGATGGGAGTCCACGGACTCTTGTGATGATAAGTTGAAATCTCAGTCCAAAGGATTAGACATGGCTTCACAGCCAGCCAGACTTCAACAGATCATCGTGAAACTCTAGAATTCATTCTTAAAAATTCTGAAGCCATAGAATAATTTTTTTTTTAAATTTTTCGAAAATAAAAAGAATAAAAATAAAAACTTAAAATTAAAATAAAATTACCTAATCTGAGCAACAAGATGAACCGTCAGTTGTCCAAACTCGAACAATCCCCGACAACGGCGCCAAAAACTTGGTGCACGAAATTGTGATTGTTCATTCCTTGGTAACGGCGCCAAAAACTTAGTGCGCACGTTCATAATCTTAATTCTTTTTCACAACTTCGCACAACTAACCAGCAAGTGCACTGGGTCGTCCAAGTAATAAACCTTACGTGAGTAAGGGTCGATCCCACGGAGATTGTCGGCTTGAAGCAAGCTATGGTCACCTTGTAAATCTCAGTCAGGCGGATTCAAATGGTTATAGAGTTTTAATAGTTAAAAGATATATAAAACGTAAAATAAAGATAGAGATACTTATGTAATTCATTGGTGAGAATTTCAGATAAGCGTATGGAGATGCTTTTGTTCCTTCTGAACCTCTGCTTTCCTACTGTCTTCATCCAATCATTCCTACTCCTTTCCATGGCAAGTTGTATGTTGGGCATCACCGTTGTCAATGGCTACATCCCATCCTCTCAGTGAAAATGGTCCAAATGCGCTGTCACCACACGGCTAATCATCTGTCGGTTCTCGATCATGTTGGAATAGGATCCATTGATCTTTTTGCGTCTGTCACTACGCCCAACACTCGTGAGTTTGAAGCTCGTCACAGTCATTCCTTTCCAGATCCTACTCGGAATACCACAGACAAGGTTTAGACTTTCTGAATCTCAAGAATGGCCGGCAATAATTCTAGCTTATACCACGAAGACTCCGATCTTTCGGAATGGAGGCTAAGAGATACGCATTCAAGCTTGTTTTCATGTAGAACGGAAGTGGTTGTCAGGCATGCGTTCATAAGTAAGAATGGTGATGAGCGTCACATAATCATCACATTCATCATGTTCTTGTGTGCGAATGAATATCTTAAAGAAGAAATAGGCTTGAGTTGAATAGAAAAACAATAGTACTTTGCATTAATTCATGAGAAACAGCAGAGCTCCACACCTTAATCTATGGTGTGTAGAAACTCTACCGTTGAAAATACATAAGAACAAGGTCTAGGCATGGCCGAATGGCCAGCCTCCCCAAATGGCATATGAATTCGAAAATAGGGAAAAAGACCCCTAGTACAATAGTAAAAAGTTCTATTTATACTAAACTAGTTACTAGGGTTACAGAATTAAGTAAATGATGCAGAAATTCACTTCCGGGCCCACTTGGTGTGTGCTTGGGCTGAGCATTGAGCTTTCATGTGTAGAGGTCTTCCTTGGAGTTAAACGCCAGTTTGTAACTTGTTTTTGGCGTTTAACGCCAGAATAGGGCAGAAAACTGGCGTTAAACGCCAGTTTCCGTCATCTAAACTCGGGCAAAGTATGGACTATTATATATTTCTGGAAAGCCCTGGATGTCTACTTTCCAACGCAATTAAGAGCGCGGCAATTAGGTTTCTGTAACTCCAAAAAATCTACTTCGAGTGCAGGGAGGTCAGAATCCAACAGCATCTGCAGTCCTTCTTCAGCCTCTGAATCAGATTTTTGCTTAAGTCCCTCAATTTCAGCCAGAAATTACCTGAAATCACAGAAAAACACAAAAACTCATAGTAAAGTCCAGAAATATGATTTTTATTTAAAAACTAATAAAAATATACCAAAAACTAACTAAATCATACTAAAAACTATGTAAGAACAATGCCAAAAAGCGTATAAATTATCCGCTCATCAGGCGTCAGTGCTCTAGTGACAGAAAATAAAAAAGGACTAATGTGGTGTATTTTTTCGAATCTAAAAAACTAATTTAATACAATTAAGATCTTAAAGACTAAATCAGTGCAACTCGCCGTTAATATTGTGCGAACTTGAAACATGATAATAATAAGGGATAAGTACTTTTTTCGTCCCCAAGGTCTGGGGTCGAAATCAAAATCGTCCCCGACCTTTTTTTCTTATTAAAATCATCCTCAACCTTCAAAAACGCTTTAAAATCATCCTTTTTCGAATTTTTGGAGCAAAATACCCTCATCATCATCATTCTCCTCTTCACCTTCCTCACCCCACCACCTCCACTACCACCAACATTACCACCACAACCACCACCAATGCCAACACCAACACCAATACCACCACCACCACCAACACAAACACCACCACCAACACCAACACCAAGAACACCAAACAACAGCAACAACACCATACCACCATCAACACCACCACCACCACCACCACCACCACCATCAAGCCCCTCACCGTAACCCCCCACCCCTCACCCCACTCTCTCACCCCCTCACTGTAACCCCCCACCCCCTCACCATAACCCCCACCCCCTTCCTCATGCTCGTCTCTTCATGGTTATCATCATCATCATCAACAACAAAAAATTTCATCAAAAATCCAGAAATTCAAATTTCAGCAACAATAAATTTCATCAACAACAACAAATTTTATCAAAAATCCAGTTCACAGAAGAAGAAAAAGAAAAAGAAAAAGAAGAAGCGGTGGTGCGGTGCGGTGCGGTGCGGCAGGGTGGCGGTGCGGTGGTGCAGCGATATGGAGAAGAAGAAGAAGAAGAAGAAGAAGAAGAAGAAGAAGAAGAAGAAGAAGAAGAAGAAGAAGAAGATGGTCGTGCGGTGGTGCAGTGATACGGTGCGGTGCGGCAGGACGGCAAAGTAGCAGGGCAGGGCGGCGGTCCCCCTTCTCTCCCCCCTCCTTCCTCCCCTCCCCCTTTTTCTCGCGGCCTCCCCCCTCCCCCATTTCTTTCTCTCCCCAGTCCCCACCCCTTTTCTTCTTTTTTTATTTATTTTATTTTATAATTTTTTAATAATGAAGGGTAATTTGGTAAAAAAATAAAATTGAAGTAAAAAAGGACGATTTTATAACGTTTTGTAACGTTGATGATGATTTTAATAAGAAAAAAAGGTTGGGGACGATTTTGATTTCGACCCCAGACCTTGGGAACGAAAAAAGTACTTATCCCTAATAATAATAATAACGTGACAATCTCAACATCTCAATCGTAAGATAACTTTACTAAAATTTTTGTATGATCAAATAAGCATTTTAAAATAGTTAATTAGGCTCATTTTAATATTTACACTAATATAAATTAATTAACTAAAATAAATCTAATTAACCAATTTAAAATATTTATTTGAGCTTACTAAAGTCTTAGTTAAAAATATGTAAAATATGTAAAATGTATAAATATATACAGATAATTAGTTGATGTTGATGGAATATGTTTTACCAATCCGTGAAATGAAGAAATTTGGAAATGGGTCAACCTGATCCGCTTTTTCTAATAAAGAAGACAAGAGGAGAAAATGAAAGGAAATGATTTAGCTTGCTTTGGTTAGTTGAGACTTGAAAAGTCCAAATAAAAAACGAGAAGGCATTGAAGGAATAATATTCAACGATGAATCAAAAGATTAGAATATTCAAAAGCAAGCTAAATCCATATATAATTCTATATTTCTAAAACCATAATCAAAGATCAACCAATTTCTTCTGATTGAAATTAAAATATATCATCTCCCAATTGAGAAATTGTCTTACAATAGAATAAAAAGAATGTGGCCAAAGCACAACTATAAATTTATAATACAAAAATTAACGTAAAAATCGGAACAAATTGTTGAAAAGAAAACCATAGAATAAAATGATGTAAATTAAAAAATTTTCACCTTTCAAATATCCCAAAATCACAATCCACCTTCATAATCTTGGGTAGGGTGGAACTTTTGAGGAACTTTTTATTTCAACAAAATTCTTAATTATTTTTTGTCCTGTATACAGAAAAGTAGCTAGACACAGGGACGGAGGGAGACGAGACCCCCTAAAATTTAAAAAAAAATTATATTTATATATGAGATATATGTTTGAAGAAATAAAAAATATTAAATAATTTAGTAGTTTTATTTATATTTTTTTATTATGTGATGAATTTATGTGTTAATTATTTAACTCATTATATTTTTTGCTTAACCAATTTAATATTATACCTTTAAGTATTTGTATATTTCAAATTAGCTTTTATATAATAATTTATATATCTGTTTAAAAAAATTCATTTGTTTTTTTATATTAACATATTAATATTTATATTATTATATACAATATTAATGATGACTTACGTAGTTATATTTTAGTAATCATATTATATACTTTAGATATTCTTTTCTTATAAAAAATACTCATTTTTTTCTAAATTTATGTTGTTTAAAAAAATATAAAAAAATATCTTATATCTTATATTCTATAAAGATATTATATCTTTCAAATAATTAATAATTTATAATTTATTTTTAAATTTTTTAAAATTTTTAAAAGAATTAATTTTAATTAATAAAATATGTGATAATTTTTAATTAAATACACTATAAATTATTAATATTTTACAATTTTATAATATACTATTGATATTATTATTTTTTTTATGTAATTGTCATATTAAAAATAAAATTATAAAATATATATACATAATTTTTTTGAAAAACCAACTCATAAAAAATAATTATATATTAATTATTTTTATAAAATAAAAATATAATAAAAAATAATAAAAAAGTTCATCTACCCTCCGTATTAAAATTTCTCTATCCGTCCTAACTAAACAGCAAGCACCTTTCATTAAATCCAATAATCCATGACTCCATCTATCTTTTATTCTCGTTTCATGTGGTAAAATCACATTCACAACACCTATGGTATTGAATCTGAATTTTGGCCCATATACCATTGAAATCATTATCAATGTTACCATAAGGCAAAGTAATTAAATAAATACTCCACATATAACATGTAAGCTAAGATTTACACGGATCTACATTAATATATTCAAACATGATTGGCTTAGAATAATACAAAAGAAACATGATTTATTAATTATTGGTCTATTACACTGAACATGACCTTAAATTGACACGTAAACAACCACCACCTTTGGAAAGATGCTATCATTTTTCATACACAAGACCAAAATAAATTACGTGTTATTGTCAGCAAGTTAATATAGTAATTTGCAAAATCTAGCACGTTTTCTTGAGACTCGTTTTTTACTAAATTATTATTATGTGGAAAAATGAGCTATTGCTATATTTCAAATTCTCATGAGACTCTTATTTCGGCCTCATTCGGCCTGTCAATAAATTTATGGTAGTTGATACTCTCTAGCAGTCTCTTTCCTTGAAGTAGATGAACCCCAAAGTCTACAAATTTGCGTGCAAATACTCGAGTTGATGTGCCTAAAATAATCCTAGTTATCTAACTCGGATTGGACCGATGTTTCGAGTAAAAAAATTAGCGAGTCAGATTTCAAGCTAGTCCAATCGAAGTCCAAGACTGTTTCTGCTGTCAAAGCTGTTAAACCCGATAAAAATCAGTTGAACCCGAATAAAATCGATCCTTGCTGAACCTGACAACTGTGCATCTATCATGCACTTGGGATATTATTGTTGGAGTTCGAAACGAGGTCACGGTTTAAAAAGGTCGAGACAGAAGATTTTAACTTTAACAAATGTAGAATTAAATTGAGTAGACAACTTGTAAGATATTTTAATACTAAAATTAGTAGTATGTTAAGTAAAAAGTGAATTTTTCGTGTGTATATTTGTTAAGACTTCTCCTTTTTAACCTTTGTTCTTTAAGATTATCGTTTTTCTGGCATTTAGTGCTCGTTATGAAACATTATTTGTCGGGATTCGGCAGTTACAAAATGCGGTGGCGTATCTGTTGTGGTATCCGGCCGTTATCCCCGTGAGATCGGTTACGACTTTAATCACTTGATCGGTTATGTTCTCTTTTGTCCGGAACAGTACCTCCAACTCGGATTCTTAGACCCGGGTTTTCGAGTCGATGACATTCGAGTTTATAGGGTTAGGGCAACCTTAGATAGAAATTTTAAAGGGTTCATTGAAGGAAACTGTTCAATTTTCTTTAATTTGAAAAATGGTTATAATTTCCTCATTCCACGAACCATCAATTCTACTTTTTCTCTGGTACAATATTAGTTTGAAATTAAATAACATTTTATTTTTTACTTTACCTTTTATTTTCATGTTTTACTAAAACTCTCCCACTCTCTCCAAAAATTCTTCCACTCGCGTGAATAGAGTCTTCTTCTTCTTTTTCTCCTTTATGCGAGCAGTTTCTTCTCTTCTCTCAATGCGTTCATTATCATCGATACTCCTTCTATCAACATTTTTAAGGTTAGTGATTCTGATACACTTTTGTTCTTGCATGTAATTTTCTCTTTTTTGAAGTTTTTCGTTTGTGAATCTTTGTTCATTCTCCCTGTTTTGTGGACGCTGTTTGATGCTTCTTGTAGTTTTCCACGTGTTTTATTTTTCTTTTGATTAGGCTAAATGTAGTTGGGACACCACTTGTTTTGAGTTTTTTCCAAAAGTTTTTGGTGATTTTGCTTGCCCCCATTTTTGTGCTTCCTAGACTTTGTTTTGCTTCTTTAGTCGAAATTTTGTACCATTAGAATTTTACATTTTGGTGGTGATACTGACGTAGTGGTGGTCCCCCTGTAGTGATGGCTAGGAAAAAGGTAATCGTGACTCGTGTGAGTGGTGGTGCGAACTTGCCGAGACCCTGAGCTGCTCCTATCCAGAGGATGAATAACGAACTAGAGGTGGACATACATCTACATCTGGGTATCCGAGGAGATCCAAACCACTCCATCCACTAT
The DNA here is from genome assembly GCF_003086295.3 of Arachis hypogaea. Classification (NCBI taxonomy): domain Eukaryota; kingdom Viridiplantae; phylum Streptophyta; class Magnoliopsida; order Fabales; family Fabaceae; genus Arachis; species Arachis hypogaea. Next base: position 34,666,708 of record NC_092053.1, on the reverse strand, counting down.
CACGCAAGAAGAGCTCGATAATCTACGAGAAGCCCAAATCATTTTTTATTTTGATGTTAGTAATTTATACATTTTTTCTGTTTTTTGAGATTCGAAAACCGTTTGTGTCACATAAATAAGCACACCGACACTGTCATGGATTGGTTATGGATGTATGAAACTTTGTTCTCTAGAATTAGGATTCGTTTACCCTTTTTTGATTTTCAGGTGAGTATTTTGACTCACACCGGGTGTGCTCGTTCACAGTTTCACCCCAATACTTAGACGATTATCCGAGGTTTTGAGTTCCTGTGCTTGTTTTTGGATATTGTATCCATACTTAGGGTCTTTTTCTACATTTTTACTTTGACAGTTCCATATAGGTCATAGGTCGCGGGTTCATCTCTTTTCGAGGTGTCCCGGATAGAAGAATTTTTACTTTATTTAAAGAATCCTACCATGGATTCAAAACAAAGTTTTTTAATATTGAGGGGATTGAGGGCACCACTCCTTTCTTCTTGACTTTGGAGGGTGCCAAAAAATGTAATCTTTATTGGAACTAGAATGTCTCTTTGCTGAAAATTCAACTTTCCAGCGTGAACACTGACGAGCTCCTTAGTATCAATTTATTAACAATGCTGTGGAATGAGCGTCCACTAATTCTGAGAGATATTCTCATAAACGAGCAGGCTGTTCAAATTGCCATTAGTAAGCTTTCAACTTTTCATGTCTCTATTTCATTTTCAACTTCTTCATCTTACCAGTTACCCTTTGTTTTTTTTTTTTTTCAGTTGACATGGCTAAGGGACTTGCCGCTATCGCCGAGATAATGAGGAGGTTGGCATCCAACCTCCTATCATAGTTAGTGGCAACAGGGTTTCGTCTTCTGCTACCATAAGTCCTCAACCACAGTCTCGGGGAGTGGAAGGGAGTGGGGAGGGGCAATGCCCTGAGGTATACGTTGTGGAGGAAAATTCTTTTACCAACTCTCCTTCTTGAACACGGCCTAGGAATATTGACCAAGATGATGCTATTGTTTCTGCACCTCTGACCTTCAGGCTTGTTTTGGATAAGGGATTCCAGACTCCTGAGTTTGTGGACAAACACTTCATGGATGAAGACACTCGGGCAGCTCTTGCCAAGATGCCACTGGAGGATACCCTTCCTCGGGTCCAAATGATGCTTATGTGTTCTGCGACTTACGTTCAGGATGCAGAGGTGGAGATTATGAGTCTCCACTCAGAATTCCTTGCTAAGGAAAAGATGATTGCTGAGGCCACCAACCAAGTTAAGGATCTCAATAGCTCGGTTATTGCTCTTCAGGCCAAGCAAACTTTCCAGAAGGATGAGGTAAAATCTTTGAAGCCAGCTCAAGCTGCTTCAGATTTGAGGGAGGCAACCTTGAAGAAATAGGTTTCCGAGTTGAAGAAGATTGAAGAACTCAATCTTTCTGTCAGGAAGGACGAGCAAGCTGCTATCGACGACGTTTTTTATGCTAAGAAAAATATTTTGGAACAGATCAAACTGAAGGCTCCCGACTTGGACGTCTCTAAAGTCGATGCTTTCAAAAAAGTCATGGATGGGAAAGTTGTTTCCCTGTTATAATTTACATACAATTTTCTTTACTTATTTTCTAAGTGTTTTGAGGTTGGTACCTCGGTGTTTGTGACACTTTTTACAGTAACTTTTTCGTTTCTTTTTTGGGATTTAACATTTATTATTCCCGTTATGTCTGGGGTTATTGAATTCTTAGCATTTCATTTTATACTACTTCATCGCATGCCTTTTCATTCGTTAAATTGTTTGCTTCGAACTTTACTTTTAGTTCGATTTCGATTTTAAACGAGTAAACTGACGTTTTTTCACACGTAATATCGGATTCATAGTAAGACTCAAAACTCAAAAGACTTTAAACAATTCAAATATGTATGTTGAAGATTACAAAAGAGAGTTTTGAATAGTACAAGTGGGGCCTCATTAAAAACCTAATTTCCTACCAAAAGAGTTCCTTTATTCTATAAAGTAAAAGAGGATTATTTGAAGGTGCTAGTATCTCCTAAGAAAAGTACCTCTTTAAATGGGTTGCATTACAGCTTCTCGATATCTCGGTGCCATCCAAGGTTTCTAGCTTGTATGCACCTTTTTTCAACACTTCCTTCACTTTGAAGGGTCCTTTTCAGGTTGGAGCTAGCTTATCCCGTATTCTTGGTACCCCGGCATCAGCTTGCCTTAGAACCAGGTCCCCTTTTTGAAAACTTCTAGGCCGGACTTTTGTGTTGTATCTCTTGGCCACCCTTTGCTTCAGAGCTTGTTCTGTTAGGTTGGCCATATTTCTGACTTCATCAATTAAATCCAAGCTTTCATGGGTTGTCGATGTCCCTAAAATCATTCTTGGGCTTGGCTCTCTGAGTTCTACTGGGATTATGACTTCTTTACTGCAAGTGAGTCTCAATGGAGTTTCATTGGTGGTGGAGTGCACTGTAGGTTGGTATGACCACAGCACTGACAACACCTCGTCAGCCCAAGAATCGAGATGTTCATCCAGTCTCTTCTTTAATCCATTTAGGATTACCTTGTTTGCGACCTCGACTTGCCCATTTGCCTGAGGATGCTCCATCGAGACAAATATTTGTTGGATTTTAAGTCGGACAGAAATTCTCAGAATCTCACGTCTGTGAACTGGGTCCTATTATCCGTGAATATGGACTTGGGAATTCCAAACCTCGCTATGATGTCTTTCCAGATGAATTTTCAACATTGGGCAGAGCTGATGCTAGACAATGGTGCAGCTTCGATCCATTTGGTAAAATAGTCTAGCAACTAAAAGATATTTTACCTACCCGGGACTTTGTGAAAGAGGTCCCAATAAGTCCAACCTCCATTTAGCGAATGGCCAAGTCGGGATGACGGATACGAGCTCATGCGGTGGCGCTTAGTGGAGGTCGCTAAAGAATCGAAGGTCTTTACCTCATGTTGTACTTTTTTCAAGTACTGTTGTAATATCGGGTCCCTTACTTGGTACTCCTCATTAACTTGAGAGGTCACTAACTGCGAATCACTGAACACAGTTACATCCATTGCTCTGACATCCCGAGCTAATGCCACCCCTATAAGCAAAGCCTCATACTCAGTTTGATTGTTTGAAATAAGAAAGTTAAATTTAATGGAGGCCTCAATCACCACGTCTTTCCCTTTGGTTAAGATGAGGCCTACTTTTCCATACCAGACATTGGAAGCTCTATCCATGTGAATCTCCTATATCGGTATATTGGGATCAGGGTGCATAATCTCAGCTAGGAAGTCGACCATCGCTTGAGTCTTGATGGCTGAGCGTGGTTCATAACACACGTCAAATTGGAATAACTCAATGAACCAGTTTATCATCCACCTATGAGGTCGGGCTTTTGCAAAATCTTCTTGATCGGTTGATCGGTTCGCATAATTATTAGATAGCTTTGAAAATATTGGCGTAAACTGACGTGCCGATGTGAGTAATGCGAAAGCAAGTTTTTCAATTTTTGAGTATCGCAGCTCAGGTCCTTGAAGGACCTTGCTAATGAAATATACTGGTCGTTAGTGTTTGTCCTTATCTTCTAAGACCAAGGCTGAAGCCATGGTCTTTTCAGTCACAGACAAACATAGATACAGAGCATTACCATGCTTGGGTTTTGCCAAAATAGGAGGGGATGAAAGTAAGTTTTTAAAATGTTGAAAAGCAGCCTCACATTCTTTCGTCCAAGCAAAGTCAACATCTTTCCTCATTAAATTAAAAAATAGTTTGGCTTTAGTGGCAGAGGCTCCCAAAAATCTTGATAGGGCAGCCAACCGACCTGTCAGCCTTTGAACCTCTTTGAGATTCCGAGGACTCGACAAGTCTAAGATTACCTGTCACTTCTCGGGATTGGCCTCTATGCCTCTTTGGGTAACCATAAACTCTAAGAATTTATCTCCCTAAACTCCAAAGGCATACTTCGCTGGGTTCAACCTCATCCTGTGAAGTCGGGAGGCAATCAAATACTTCTTTGACGTCTTTGATCAGATTAGAGTCTTCATTGGTTTTGATCAGCATATCATCAATGTATACTTCCATGTTCTTCCCCATATGTTGCTTGAAAACTTTCGCCATTAGCCTTTGGTATGCTGCCCCTGCATTTTTTAAACCAAAAGGAATTATAGTATAACAATAAATCCCCTCCGGGGTAATGAAAGCTGTTTTTTCCTCGTTAGCTTTGTGCATCGGGATTTGCTTATAACTATTATAAGCATCCAAGAAGCTTAAAACCCGATGTCCCGAGGAAGATTCGATCATATTATCTATGTTGGGTAAAGGGAAACAGTCCTTTGGGCATACTTTGTTTAAATTGGTGTAGTCTATACACATTCACCACTTCCCATTAGACTTTTCACCATCACCACATTTGACAACCAAGTGGAATAAGTTAATTCTCAAATAAATCTGGCATCCAATAATCCCTAGACTTGGGTTTTGACCTCGACTGCTCGGTCGGGTGACATCTTTCGATGTTGCTGTGCAACCGGCTTAAAGGTGGAATCAATAGCCAATTGATGAGACATGAATCCAGGATCTATTTCGGGCATATCAGCAGGTTCCCAAGCAAATAAGTCTACATTACCTCTCAAGAAATTTTGAAGTTCTGATTTCAGGGGGTAAGGTAGCTCTTTATTAATCATTGTGTATTTCTTTCACTTGTCCCTGATCTAAAAATTTTCAAGCTTTCTGTTAGGCTCAGGCCTCAGGTTCTCTTGAATTTGGGTGTCTAAGTCAACAAGGAAGACTCTAGTAGACTCTTTGGTCTTATCGCAGAGTGTGAGACTAGCTTTGCTACACTTGACTACAGACACCCGATCTCCTCAAATCGTTGCAAGCCAATTGTCCGCCATCAGGAACTTCATGATCAAGAACTTGGTTGAGATGAACGCGCACAAATCATTAAGTGTCTTCCTCCCCAAAATGACATTGTAGGCTGTAGAATCTTGAAGGACAACGAACTTGGCTTGTATTGCACTTATATTCATGCCTTCTCCTAACGTAAAAAGGAGATCCACGGCTCCATCTGGCTTGATATAATGATCCCCCAGGCCAACAACTCCCGGGAGATGAGGTTTTAGGTGCTGATTCTTTAACCTTAGGGCATCGAATGCATTCCTGAAAAGAAGGTTTGAGTCCGCGCCGATATCGATGAGAATCCTCTTTATAATGCCATTACCCAATCTAGCCATGATAACTAGGGGTTTGTCCTCATCTGATATGGCCATCTGAAAGTCTTCCGTTGTGAACTGGACTACTGGAATGCTTGTTACCTTGAGAACTTCCGAGGTCGAGGCTTTAAAATCTTTTTTTACAATATTGTTGGACCTTGGCAACCCATTTCTTCCAATTACCATATTGACCATGACTTGGGTTGTATCTTCCATACTCTCTGGAGGTCTGGAGCTCCTCGGGTTTTTGGTTTCCCAATCTTCATCCTCGTTACGCTGTCTTGGCAATCGTACGTGTTGAACGAATTCAGGAAGCTTCCCATCTTAGATTGCTTGATCCAAGGCATCTTTCAGATCATACAATCCTCAGTCTTGTGGTAGTCACAATACTGGGATTTATTTAACGAGGCTCTTGGTCGGATCTGCCTTGCTTTCGGTAAGATGCCTCGATGAGAGACTTGCTGATAAACTTCGAAAAGTGAGGTCACTAGGAGAGTGTAGGAAGTGAACTTTCTGACTCGAGGAACTGAAGGTTTTGGAGTTGAGGTTTGTCTCGAGCTCCCACCTTTCTGAGGAGATGGTGCTGGATTCTTTCTTTTGATGGAAACTACCTTTGACACATCCTCGTCTCGCATGTACTCCAATGCGATCTAGTGAATTTCTTCCATGGATTTTATGTCCTTGGAGGTCAGGTGCCTACGGAAATCTCCTTCAAATAATCCAGCAATCAAGCATAAGCACACAACTTCAGGGGTTCATGTGTTCACCTCTAAAAGCGCTTTGTTGAACCAATCCAAGTAGTCTCCAATGCTCTCACCCACCCTTTGATCTACTCCTAACAAGGAAATTGGGTATTTTGTTTGAGTTCTCTTAATAGTAAAGTGAGCTAAAAGTTTGACCTTAATATCGACAAAGGAGGAGATTGACCCAGTAGGTAGCATGTTAAACCATACCATGGCAGGTCTCGACAGCGTTATCAGGAAAGCCTTACACTAGATTGCATCTTCAACTCATTCTAAATTCATCTTGCCCTCAAAGGCATCAATATGCTCTTGAAGATCTATCTTTTCATCATACTTTAAGTCCGTGGGCTTTCAAAATTCTTTGGCAATCGAACTTGAAGAACGTGGGAGGCAAATGGGGTCTGATCCATGATGATGTGTTATCGAGACTCCCTATGCCTTTTAGGAGTCAGACTCCTTTGCGGAGTCAGACTCCTTTGCGGAGTCCGCCTCCTTTTAGAGTGGGTAGATCGTGACTCTTCTCTTGCCCGAGAATCGCCATATCGTCGAGGTGACCTTCTATCGTCTTTACGACGCAGGAGAGAAGGTGAAATTCGCCGGTGTTCCCTTTTGTGTTCACGATTTCCAAGGTGAGGTTCCTCCCGTTCCTTAGCTGGGCGACTTTGGGAACGAGACTGCCTGGATAACAAGCAGTCAGCTAATTGCCGTTGAAGTTCCAATTGGTATCATTCCAATTCTTGCACCCTATGTCGCATTTCTTGCATGGCATGGTGATAGTCATCTCTAAGGCCAGCGAAATGACGGGCTTCTTGGTTGATAGGTTCACGATTTTCATAGCTAAGAGGGACTTCCTCGCGACTTGGTGTGACGTCTGTCTCGTGTCCATCTTCCAGTTGTTGGCTCTTCAATGGAGTTTCTAAATTAATGGTAAATTGAATCCCTCGTTTGGCCATGATTCTTACTAAAGCGGGATCCCCACAGATAGCGCCAAATGTTCGAGCTCGGAGTGAGGTCACAATCTAGAGAGGTGTTGACATGAGATTCTAACTTCGACAAATGCAGAACCAGGCCAGGTGGGCAACCTGCAAGACACTCTGATATTAAAGTCAGTAGTGTGCAAGGTAAAAAATGAGTTTCTCGTGTGTTTACCTGTTGGTTGCTTCTCCCTTTTAGTCTTTGCCCTTTGAAACTGCCATTTTCCCGGCATTTAGTGCTCATTATGGCACATTATATGTCAGGATTCAATGGTTACGGAATGCGGTGACATATCCGTTGTGGTATTCGGCCTTATCCTGTGAGATCAATTACGACTTTAATCCCTTGGTCAGTTATGTTCTTTTTTATCCGAATAATTATAATATTATAATATAAAAAATATTAAAAAGTCATCAGAATTTATTATTTTTAACTATTGATTAATTATTAATATTTAAAAAAAATAAAATAAAATATATTATTTAATTATTAAATTAAAAAAAAACTAAATTAATAAAATTAAATTGATAACTAAATAATAAATTAATAACTAAAGATAATAAATTCCAATGATCTTCTGACATTTCTTTTATTTCACAAGCAACTAGGTAGTCCACCATATACTAGCAGTTAGACTTTTGAATTTAGAGTAAAAAAAGGTACTACAGCTGGAAATTGAACCACTAACCTTGTCATAGTCTTACCTCTACTAATCAGCCAACATTGTTATTAAGTGCCAACAAAACTATATATTATATAAAAATAATGATTACATTATAATTTACATATAATTTAATTATCATTTAACAATAATTTTGTCTTTTAATTTTATAATATTGTATTAAATCATAAATGTATTTATTTATTTTATTATTTAGAATTTTATTTTATTATAATTTTATTTATTTAATTAATTATTATCGAATCAAACAGTTCAATCAGTAATCCAACAGTCAAATCATTAATCTAATGACCCAGTAGTTTAGTCGAGTCAACTGTCGATTTAGTTTTGATACCTATGCTAAAATCACAAGTGTGCTTCCCTTTAATCCTTAGAATTACATTCTATAATCTGTATATCATTTCATGCTTTACTAGAATCTTTAATCCACTATTATGGTTTTATTGATATATCATGATAAATGATATTTTAAAATGCCAAATGATGCTGACAAAAAGAGTATCATATTTTATACCATCACAGGTCAACGTCATGCAATATTGGTTAGTTGATCGGGCAATGGTTAATTTTGAAATTTCAGGAAAGAAAAAACTATGATACACTTGTAATTTTAATTTTATGGTACCAAAATAAACTTTTAATAAAAAGAAGGCAGATATTTCCACCTTGGTTGCTACAAAGTTATGCAATTTTTGAAGATCATCTAGTACTTTCCTCCCAGGAAGAAGAATCCATGTTGGCTGAATGGACCTCTGAATTAGTCATAAAAGCAGCAGTTTCAACTATTAAGGTGCTATGTTCATGAGTGTCTGGAATCTTATGTTTTCCTCTCTGTTGGTAACAGTTTCTCATCATTTCTAACTTCTTCTCATCGAATACCTGGGTTGTGTCCGGCATGGCCTCTTGAACTGCGCTTTTGCCTTCGAGCATTCTTACCACTGAAGACATGGTTGGCCTGTGCAATGAAGAGAAATTTGAGCATAGAAGAGCCACATTGATGATGAGCATTGCTTCATTTTCGTTCAAGTCTGAACCCAACCTCTCATCAACTAGGTCCAATAGATCACCTTTTTCTTTCAAGAGAAGAGCCTGCAAAACACAAAATTCAAGATTTTTGTTAAATCCTGTCAGCAATCTGCAACTGAATCTAAGGCATTAATATTTCTAACCAAATGCAGTGAAAATGAAGTATAGAATCGATATAGGTAGTTGGCCAAGAAGCAATTAGACTTGACAGATTTAGCAAAGAAGATAATATGCATTAGGATCATGAGGTTATGTATTACCCAATCAAGAAGAGAAAAGCATTCTTCCTTTTGCCAGTTCATATTGTTGCTTTTGCCACTAACTACTTCCAAGGCAACAATTCCAAAACTATAAACATCTGCTTTGTCCGTCAAATAACCGCGCATTGCATATTCTGGAGCCATATATCCACTGCAATATAGAAAATTCATACATTAGTAGTGGTAGATATCCATTTTTCAAATTCATAAGTTATAAATAGCCGAAATTGTAGCATAGGCTGAGGTTTAAGATTGATGATTTAGGGACTAGTAGAGTATCTTAGTAACCATCTCTCTCTACATCTTAGCTGCAATATACAAGTGTTAAATAATAAAATTACTAGACTGACTTAAAAATAAATAAAGTATAGAACTCACTAGGTGCCAGCCACTCTAGTGCTTATGTGGGTAAGTCCATCATCATCAAGCTTGGCCAAACCAAAATCAGATATCTTTGGGTTTAGATCTTTATCCAGTAATACATTGGTGGCCTTGATATCTCTATGAACTATCTTTAACCTTGACTCTCCATGGAGGTAAGCCAAGCCTTTAGCAACGCCAAGACAAATCTTGCGCCTTGTTGACCAATCCAATTTCAGTTGACCTTTTTCTTGGGCTACATTTTCAGTTGTCATAGGAATTAGAAGACATAACCAAGTGTTCACTAAAATATATACATGTGTGCAGCATTATATATTATCAACAGAAGAGATACCAAGCATTCATAGACAGGAAAACAAATTACCAAACAAAGCACGAGCAAGGCTATTGTTTTCCATATATTCGTATATCAACAACAATTGATCTCCCTCCATACAACAGCCATAGAGCTTAACTAGACAGGGGTGTTGCAAAGCCGAAATCATGCCAATCTCATTTATGAACTCGCGATTCCCTTGCCTCGATTTAGAAGAAAACTGTTTAACTGCCACTACTGTGCCATCTGAAAGAACACCCTGCATTTTCAGATTGGTATAAATATGAAGTTTTCTTATTTCTAATTTTTTTAGTGAAGCAAAAAGAAAGCAATGCTATTTATACATCTTCAAACACTAAACAAAATGAATATGTTGGATGTCCAGAATACCTTGTAAACAGTACCAAACCCTCCTTGTCCAATCTTATAAGCAATATCGAAATTGTTAGTTGCTGTTTTGATTTGCCTCAAGGTAAATACATCGGTTTTTAGATCCAAACCCTGTAGATCTGTTAATTGAACCCAAACATATTAAGACAAATCATTCTGGAAAAATTATTCTGAAGTCATTGGCAAGAACATTGATCAGCAACAATGAAAACAAATTCGTCATAGCCGAGCTGGAAAGTCGATTTAAAGGACAAGGAGGCAAAGTTCATGTGTTAAATTATGGTATTGGACCTTTATATAATGAACCTTTTTGTCCTGAACATCCTCGCCGCCAGGATATACCAAATACGAAGACGATAACAAGTGCTCCAGCAATTACAATTACAACTATAGCCCCCACAGATATGCCACTTCCACTTTTGTTAGTTTCTTTTTCCACTGGTGGCATAAAGTCTGCTTGATTAAGATATAGGACATTTACATATTAGATCAGATGATGAAGATTACGGCAGAAAAGTAAAAATAGAACTTGAAAGAAAAGTACAACTGACCAGGATTTACAGATATAGCTGATATTAGAGGACCATATACTGATCCAAATGGAATAGCTGTTGTCCCTTTCCCAGCCCATTGTAAGCGAATCTCCAAGGTGCTGCTGGTCACATTAGCGGTAAATTTCTTTATGATTGCCTTACAAACTCCTCCTGCTTCTTTTGCAATATCAAAATCTTTTAGGACCAATTTCTTCTGCAATATTTCAATTCAAATACACATGGTTCATGTTGGCTACAGCTTTCATATTTTTAGTCCAGAAATTGATTTCAAATACTAGTAGTGAGTGAATCTAATGAATCAAATCGAATCAAATCAAACAATTGGCACAACTGAATATGCTTCACACAGTCAAGTCGCTAAGTTCGGGCTCAGGAGACAAGAGAAAAGCCAGTTACGCTCTGCAGTCTTCGAGGAAAAGCGGGTAAAGAAAGAAGAAGAGTCGGGCAACATTCTCCATCTTGGAAAAAAGTACTAATAAAAGAAGATCTCTTGACGGGAAAAGAAATAGAAATAAAGAGGCACCTGTCAAGCCGGTCAAGCTTCAGGATTCCCTAATTCGACAGATAAAGTAGCGGAAATCCATTCATTTGGAAACTTGATATGATCATGTTATGGTTGAGAAATTTTGGTTTACACTTGAAACTCCTAAAAAAGATGGGCCTAAAGAGGATACTAAAGGACAATTCATTAATGTTAAACAAACAACAACAACAATAAGAAAAAGAAATCCTTTTCCCTAAATGAGGTTGTTATTATTAAACATTTAGATGGAAATGGTAATACAATGAAAACACAAACCTGAATATAGATGTCAAATACACGCCTTCCAAGGCTGCTATATGTTTGATCATCTGTAAACATTATCTCAGCAAAATGGAGATTTACTGTGTAGCTTCCATTTCTCATGCAAAAACCATAATATGTCAGAGAAAGTGCAGAAACACGTGCATTCGTGTACAATTCAGCATTGTTCATGGTAAGCTTAGATGTATTAGACCATGTATAATAGTCCCCAAAACTACTATCAAAGAAGTGACCAGTGTTGCTAACTGCCCAGTTTGATCCGGCACGAAGAGATCTTGCCGGTCCAGCTTCTTGTGTATCTTCATCATATGTAATATTCCCACTAGAAGTTATGAGTTTCCCACCGCAATTTATATGGAGAGAATATGAAGCTGGGACAAGAAATGGGTGAAAAAAAATCAAAGGAAGCCAGCACAAAAAGAAGATCTAATCAAATAAAAAAAGAGATCTAACCAAATATTGTTTCTCTATTCTCTTATTTCTGGCATCTATTTTCTTCTCTCATTAACTAAAAAAGAAAAGGGCGATAAACTGAAGTATATATTGATGTATGAATGTTAGAAAATATCAAAATGACAGTTCGTTTGAGCTGGATGGAGTACTAAATATGATATGTTATTTCTTGTCATCTTTTCACTTTAGCAGTTAAGTTCAAGGTCCAACAGTGATCAATTTACAAGCATGAAAACTTTGATAAGATAATTCTATGTTTCCCTTTGTCCCTTGAGCAATAGTAAATCTTAATAGTCTAGGAATTCCAGGAAATCAACTTACGTTTAGAACAATTAATGTTTCCCAAACATGGAACAACTCCCCTGAGAAAAATAAAAAATGCCATAATAAGTGAGCATAATCACATCATATCAGTTCCAGCTTTAGAGGGAAATGATTTAGCAGAGATGTTATAGAACATACAAGTTATGTTCCTTCATAGATGATGCAAACAAGTTCCTGAAGCACACAGTAAATAAACAAGTCTCAGATAAATTCCTAAAATTATCAAAAACAAAAGGTACAGATGAAATGATTCATACACGCTTCCTTGTTGACAAGTCAACAGCTCTGGCTCTTTGATGCTGAAGTTGTTATATGAAAGATCTCTGTATCAATTTATGAACTTATTCAGAATAAAGTAAATGGAGCACTTGGTAGCAAAGAAGAATACAAAGAATAATGGTCTAGTAACGTACCAAGCAAAACATATACTACAATTCAATAAAGTAATATGAAAAAATTGCTCACGTATAGTCTGGGTTAGCTATCCAATTAGGTAGCGGTCCAGTAAAAAGGTTTCCAGTTAAGTACCTACGTAAACACAATGTGAAGAAATCAATTTCTACAACTTAGAATAATCAGAAATTTAGAATGGTAATTTGGATCTTTACCTAAAATCCTTTAATTGATTCATCTGGATTTGCAATATCAATATTTATTTTGATTAAGATGAGATTGATCAATGACATGATAGCATAATCTCGTGTCAGAAATGAGAACATAACTAGCAATAAAGTCAATTAAATTCACTCTTTTAGAATATATTCATGTGTTTATGCCCAACTCACCATATTACATATTTATAAAGGTGCTTGGCGTCTTGTTGCAAACAAGTTAACCTAGTTCTTAATCAATTAAACTAGGTTCTCTTACAATCTTTATGAATCCATTTCAACTTTATCAACTGATTCGAAATTTCGGATACCACTTTTAGTGTCAGAATCATATACATTTGAATCTTACAATTATTGATACATTCTATAGTGTTAAAGTACGCAGGTATACTTAACTCCTTAATGAATCTTAGACACCAGAGGAAAATGAGTAACATAACCAGATTACCGAGAAATATCTGTCCTCATACCAAAAAATAAAAAAGTTAGAGAAGATTTCTTACAGTATGTTCATGTTCAATAGGCGACTGAAGGAGCTTGGAATGGTTCCACTTAATTTGTTAAAACTAAGGTCTCTGAAAAGAAGTTATGTCCAAAGCAAGTATTATTTAAGAGAGAAAAGAAATGGCTTCAAAAAGTCAACTTAAAATATTTTAACCTCCTATATTGTAATCAAAAGACTGAACTGAGAAGCATGTTGATTGTTGATGCATGCACTTCATCAAATAAAAAAAAAGCAAGAATTATGAGTGGCTTCAATTTCTGAATAAAAAATTAATCTTTAGAACAGCCAAAAGAAAAAATTAAAGCATAATGCCAACAAAAAAAGTGTCGAAAAGAGATTATAAAGCATTACTTACAGTGATTTTAGTGTAGTCACATTCTCTAGATAGTCAGGCACTGTTCCTATCAGATTACAACTCCTCAGTACTCTGCAAACAGTTCAACAAAATCTCAATTTGGAACATAAAGGCATTAGTATCTCTTTTTTTCATTGTTAAAATAGATTCCTTACCGAGGCATTATTAACTCACAAAATGAAAATGACAAGGAAAAGAAATGATGCTCCAAGAATAATACTCACAATGTTTCTAGATTTGTCAAGTTACTAAGTGGTGGAAAATAAGATCCTGGTCCTTTCAAGTCAGCGATTCTCCTGCATGACAGGTTTTAAGCATGTCAAGAAACAATCACAGAGAAATTTAATTTTGAAACTTCACTGGCTACAATTCGAACACCATTCTTACAAGTCGGTGAGGTTTTTCAAAAGTGAAATTCCAGAAGGAATTGGTCCACTCATACCACTCCCTTGCACCACCCTGGCACAATTAAGAACAATTCTTTGGTCAACCAATTATAACTAATATGTATTTCAAAAGAAACAGCTAAAGGTTAAATTTCAGGGGAATAAGGTAAAGATTCACACAGCCTCTGAAGAGTAGTCCAGCTCTGAATAAAATTTGGTATAGTTCCAGAAAATTGATTATCGCCTAGTCGACTGCAGTATCAGAAAGAAAGGAACACAGAAACATTACATTATTGTTATCAAACAACAGTGTAGAGAATTGTAAATGGAATATGTAAAACCAATTACTTACACGTGATTCAATTTAGTGAGCTTAGCAAATGTAGCAGGTAGATTCCCAGTAAAATGGTTCGAAGTAAGATGCCTACAGAAAAGTTGAAGTTTAGAATTGATAAATTCAACACTTTAGGTTTCTATAAAAATGCAAGCAACTTAAAGCAATTAGTGAACTTGGAAATGAATTTTGCGTCAAATGATTATCCAAACTGTTGTAAAATAACCAAATCACAGGCAAATAAGTTAAAATTTTGAAAAATCAGTCAATAAACAAATAATTATGCTGCTTGACTCTTGCAAACGTAAACCCTAAATGCTAAATGCTAAACTAGCACTTCCATGATCCGAAAACTCAAAACCATTTCTCAACAATATAAATAACAAACTCAACCACAACAATTACAAAATGGCAACTGTATATAAAGCGCTTACAGTCTTTCAAGCTGGGAAAGATTTCCAAGCTCAGGAGGAAGCTCTCCGGTGAGTTGATTGAACTCCAAAACCCTACACAATTCCGAAATTCCTTCAGAAATTCTCATCACACTTTAAAGCTTAGAAATTTTGTGTACATTATTACCAGTAACTTACAAACTTTTCAGGGTGGTAATGTTTCCCAACTCCTTTGGAATTGAACCTGTTAGTCGATTTCCAAGAAGGGAACTGTCACAATTTAAGAAAATGTGCAGAATTAGTTTCATGGAACTAATATAATGAAACGAAGGGTGAGTGAGAGAGGAGTTACATGTTGACAAGTTTCATGGAGCCCCATTGTGGTGGAATTGTGCCGTTAAGGTAGTTGCGGGTGAGGTCACTGTAACAATAAACAAAGTAAGAAACTAAGAATGATAGATGGTGATGATGAAAACTTGAAAAGTGAATTAAATACTTACATTTCTTGGAGGTATGGCAACTTCACTAGTTCACTTGGGAGTGTGCCCGTAAGATTCTGGTACTTTAGAACACTGTACGTACCAATATCATTGCCCCCGTTCAATAATCCAATCATGAAAATTCATAAATTATTATGGTGTTTGCTTCCATACAATAAAATTATAACTCATTACTTATTGGTACGATAAAATTTTGCACGAATAAAAAAACGATATGTGGATTATATTATGGAAAAGTCTAGGGACCAGTAACTTTGTTAAATTCTGGCCAGCATATAATCAGCAAAGAAGAGTGAGCCATTGGATGAAATTTCACACCAATCTCACACCATTAAAATTATCATTGATGGCTATTTGATGGCTACAAATCACAAAAGTTACTAGCCCCTAGCATTCCTCTTATATTATTTATATTAATATTTAAATTTATTTTAAAAAATATATATTATATTATTATTTATATTAAAATATTTTTATAATTTAATAAAATAAAAAATTATTATTTAATTTTATAAAAATACTTAAATATTTTCTTATGTTAGACAAAAATTATTCTTTTAAATTAATCAAATTTTAAAATATAACTAACTTTAATTTTATATTTTTAAATTTTAAATAATCTAAAAAATAAAACAAAAACATATCTAAAAAAGTTAAAATTATTCTTCTACGCTCCATTTTTAAAGGAGATTATTTCAATTTGGTTGAGGCTACCCTTTTTATTTCAATGTTTGAAATGAGTTTTAATATTTTTTTTAGTTTTTAAATATATTTCAAATATTTTATTTTGTTATACTGTATTTTTATTTAAAATTAATTTTTTTTGGAAATTTTTTTATGTTATTATCTTTTTCTTTTTCTATTCTTGTTATTTTTGAACTCAAATTATTATAAATTATTACTACAACCACTATAATTATGGTTATTATCATTAATTAAAAGAAGATGATAATAAAAGGATATAAAATATGAAGAGATTTAATTTTAATCAAAGAAACCATAAAAATGTGAAAAAAATAAAACGTTTAAAAAAAAAAGGACAGAATTCACTTTATAGAAAAAGACTCTCAGCTCCCTTGCCAATAAATTAAAATGGGATTGTAAAACTAAAAGTAATTAAAATACTGTATATATCATTTAATATATAATTCTAAAAAATAATTTTCATGACTTCATAACAATAAAATAATAATAATAATAATTAAATAAGTAGACAAACTGAACATTGAATACAAAAAGGTAATAATGATTAAATAATGAGTAAATATCTTTTTTAATTCTTAATTTTTTTTGTGAGATATAATGCACCTTAATCATATTTAAACTCCAATCAGACCCTCATTCATTAAGGAAAATAGACAAATCAACTCTTGATAGTTGATAAACGGTTGCAAGAGTAACGTGTCAGATTGAAGCTGATGTGTCAACTCCAAATAATTATAGAGATTAAAAATCTATCTCCAAAAAAAATCCTCTTCTTTTCTTCACCTCTTCTTCCTCTCTTTTTTTTTCTCCTCTTCTTCTCCTTTTTCTTTGGCAAGTCACCATCATCTCCATTCTCCATCACTATCATCATCAAGCTTCACCTTCACCACCATTACCGCGGCACCACCATCATCGAACCAACCTCTCTTTTCTTCTTCCTCTTCCTTTCCTACTCCTATGTCATGCCCTACTTCTTCCCCAGTCCCCCATTGCTGTTGCATTTGCCGATTCGAGGATGAGTCTTCGTTAGTTGTTGCTTTTGCCTTTCTGCACTGTAATCGTCTCTACCATGTGTACTTTTGCCGTCATTCTTCTGCTCCCCATTCTCCTGCACCATAGCTATCTTGCATTTGTTCTGCTTATTCTACTGTGATTGTCGTTCTAATTCCATAGAACTGATGCCGCCGGAGTTGCCGATGCCATTACTGCTGTCGCCGTCTCTGCATCTTGCTTCCCTTGTTTATGTCGTAGTTTCTGAGCTGTCAAATCGTCACTGCCGCCATCTTGTCGCTGCTGTTGTTAGTTGCTGAAAATGCACCAGAGAAACCGCCAGCCACCATTAACCAACCTCACAATCTCTGTCACCTAATTACTTTGAGGTAGCAGATCTTTAGTGAAATTAAGTATTATTCTCTTAAACCCTAGGTTATGCGATTATGATAAAATTGGTGAACTTAATTGTGTTTGTTGTGTTGATTATTGATTGTATGATTATCATAATCGTAAGTGAATATGATTGGAATTTATGTTAATCACAAGGGTATGGTGAGTTTGGCTATATTATAGGTTGGAATTTTAAAAAAGATGAGGATGAGAAACTGGAGAAGGAGAAACCGAAGGAGAAGGAAAAAGAAGAAGAAGGAACAGGGATGGAGCTTTTAGTCCCTGCAATTATTTGGAGGTGATGATACGGGCACTGTTACCTGATACGTGAGTGACAACTTTTTGTCATCCGATAGCAGAAGTTGATCTGTCTATTTTTTTTAATGGATGGAGACTTAGTTGAAGTTTAAGTATGATTAAGGTGCGCATCGTTTTTCGGATAAAAGATCAGAGGTCAAAAAAGGTATTTATCCTAATAATAATAGTAGTATATATATATATATATATATATAACCTATTATAATTAATATACTACTTTGTATAAAAGAAATGCAAAAGATGAGACAAAAGCACACAGAATAATCAAGTTGAGAGGCATACATGCTAACAACATGGCAAACAGTAACATTGGCATTGGCAAAGGAGCAGTCACATGTCACTGCATTTATTAGCATTCCTTTGACTGCGTTTGATGAGTTCCAGTTCTCTAATCCACTGCATGGATCCACGCTGAAGTTCCAGTCATTCTTCCCAACCTTCTTTGCTATCTCTTTCATCACTTCCACTACATATACATAAATATTCAAATAAAAATTCAAATTAAAAGTAAATTAGAGATTCATACTATATTTTTTTTCCTCCTAATTTCAATTTGTATCTTTTAACTATATATTATATGAGACTATATTACGTTGATATTATTAACTTAGAGATATCACTGTTATGTTCCTCATTTTATTAATTTAAAATTTTAAAAGAATTAATTTCATGGTATATTATTAAAATTTTTAAATCTAAAAATTTAAAGTTTGATTCTTAGTGAACCTAAAAAATAAATTTTAACATAAGACAAATAAAAAAAACTTATAAAAATTCATACAAATTCTAAAAAAACTCTTATGTAAAAAGATGTATTAAAAATATAATCTTTTATGTGTTATTTTTTATCAACTTAAATTTAAAAAAAAATGACATTATAAAAACCATATATAACACAACAAAAAGTTGAAGCAGTGTCTTAATTAAACATCAAGAAAGTGTTGTCTTCAATCAAAGACAATACTTTCATACCCCAAACTCCGAAAACAATGGGGTGACTTATAGTGGCAGTGTTAAGTTTTCTCTACTATAAACTAACTATACTTTAAAAATAAATAAATAAATAAAAGAAAAACTAAACTATATAAAACAACAATTAAGCTTGCAGAATCAAGCAGTTCTACTAATATTAAATTGGATTAAAAAAAAAAACTATATTCATCTACATATGTACGTACCTTCATCTTCTACGAGAGTAGCTCCATTAGCCAAAAAAGCGAAGCAACAAAAAGCAAGAAGCCAAAAGTAGAAAAGAGGAGAAAAATTCATGTTACTTATTATAGTCTTAGTGACTCTTTTTATGCCAAAGCAAGAAGAATATAATCTTAAGTTTAGGAAATGAATCTTCTCAATTGAAAAGTTTAATTATTGAACCTTACTATAACACTAACTATGAATTATCCTAAAACAAAATAAAAATTGATGATGGTGGCAGCTTGGTGAAAGATAAGAGGCCAGTGAAAGAGATAACGAAGGAAAGAAAAATAGAAGATAACACTAATGATAGAAACTAAAAAGTACTAGTATATAGAAGATCGAGTATAAAGATATAAAGATGAAGCCAAAAAGATCCTTAGCTTGCCAGTTGCCAGCTTATATTCTTCTTCATGGAAAAGTTGTTAGAAATAAAATATAATTGATGATGCTGCTTTTCTACGGACTACGTACTTGAGTCTTAACAACAAATTGTAGACAAATTTTTGGTATGTCTACCCTGCTAGTAGTCATATTTTATGTAAATTATTATGGAAAAATAAACATTTATTATTCAAATAAATAAATAAATATGCATGCAAGACTAATAAAAATAAATTAATTTAAAATGTTTTTGTAAAGTAGATATAAATTCATAAAAAGTAAAATAATAGCAGGGTCTAAAACTCTAAATTATATGTGTTTTGATGAATAGTAGTATACGTTTTCAAACCTTGAAATACGTGTTCTTCTTGCGTTTGATTGTAAATTGGATTTACTAGTTTTCTTCCACAAATTGAAAATTGTCAATTTGGTATTAATATAAATTAATTATTGAATCTGAGTTAGTATATAGAAAGACTGTTGACTTTATTTATTAAGGTTTATTTGATTTGAATAAATTACAGTAGTATTTTAAAAGTATGAATAGCTTAACATGTAGGTAAGTTGAAGTCAATTAGGCATGAAATTAAGTAAAAGAAAAACAGTGTTTCCAAGTTGGATACATGTGAACGAGAGAGAGAGAGAATCGAGTTGATTTGCTGAGATGATACAGCAACAAAGCAATAGTAGTAATTTAATTAATTCAGGAATTAATTAATATGTCTAATTATTTCTCTAAAAACGGGTTAAATATGGGAAGCCAAAAGTGAGAAAGTTGAGGACAGTGACTCTGCAGATATTTTTAATAATAATTAGCTGTTCAAATAATAATTGTTGAGTTTGGAAACTTATAGTTAATTAAATGATGATTAAATATTATTAAAATATAAATTAAGAAATTATTAAAATTAAGTGTCTTATTTAATGTTTTCAATGGTTTGTTTAATTTATTAGTGTGCAAGAGAAAGAAATTAATTTTTTATTGGATCAAAAAGATAGAGTAGCACACTTTGGTCAAAGAATTATTTTAGCTGTGTGCAAAGTCAATTCAAACATAAAGTGACTGAAATTTGAAATGAAGATAAGTCCAAATCATAAGCCCATATTGATAAAACACATAAAGAAGGAAATGACCCAAGGATGTCATACGTTGATCACAAAAATAAAGGGGCCCAATTTTGTTGAAGCATGTTTTGGTTACCAATTCACTTTGGTGAAATCCAAATTTTAATTAAATTGATTGCATGCTTTCCACGGTTACCATTCCTATCTTCAATGGGTTATGGAATTCAAAATTTAATTAACTTGGATTTATTGCATGCCTTGGAAACAGGAAAGAGAAAGTTCAAATTGATTTGATGGCCTTTAATGTTTTACACGTTACTAGGCAAAGAATATGGGAAGTTGGTTTTAATTGATTTTAATTGATTTCACTCATTACTTCCAAAGCTTTTCTCTCTTCTCTCTCCTTTCTCTTTCGATCATGTCTACCAGGAAAAGAAGATTGAAGCAAGTTATCAGAGAAAATCACAGAGAAGCTATGAACAAGCAAGAGGCTAAGGTGATGATGGCCTTAGCAAAAAGAAGATCCATGGTATGGTGTGGCTGAGATCTTTACCACTAATGGTAAGATGTGATGAAGAACCCTCAAGATCACCATGCCTAAAGATGGAAGCAATCCATTTCGGTCAGAGAAGAAGATCCCTTGGGTATGGCTCGTCTCTACTTTGTGGTCATCCATCACAGAAGGTAGCTACTGTAGCTACGTGAAGGAGGAAGCAGAAGTGGAGCAGGAGGAGCTGTCAAGGATCAAGTGTTCATCAAGGGTCAGGAATCCTTCTTGGGGACTAAGTCAAGATGGAAGGCTCAGATTGATGAAGCTTGATGAGATGGAATGAGAGTGAGGTAATTGCATGTTGGATTTTGCATTCGGTTTCCTCTTCTCTCTCTGGCCGAACCGGTCTTGATGTTGAAGAAGAAGAAGTTGGTTCGGTTAAACCGTTTTAACCTTGGAGGCTTCCCCTTCTATAATAAGGGCGAACAGCCAAGGCTTGAAGCAAGGAGAGTAAGCACAGAGTTCTCATAGCTACCCAAGCTAACAGAAGTTCTTCTCTTTCAAAGTGTTTCATTTTGTATTTTCTTTAGTTTTGTCTATCTGAGTCTCATGGTGAAAAAGGCAAACAGTATGAGGTTTGTAAGAAAAAGCCAGTAAGCGGAAAAAGGCAGAGTATACAAAATTAAAGAAAAAGCCATAGGTGTCTTAGAGGTCCTTTGTACATCTATGTGTTGTGTATCATGATTCTGTGGGAATCCCCTTGCAAGTTGGTTAGCACTTAGCAGTTGAAAGCTTGGTAGGTGACCAAGTCAAGTTCAGGATTGGGAATAGATTTTGGACTTATCCTGGATAGGAATGGTAGTTTCTAGGGAGAATTGGTGTCTGTAATCTGTTTGATTATAGTGAAATTCCATCATAGTTGTGATGGAGACTGGATGTAGGCTGCATTGCACTTAGCAGCTGAACCAGGATACTTCTGGGTGTGATTCTCTCTCTCTCTCTCTCTCTCTCTTCTACTCAGTATCTGATTCTGTTCGTAATAGACAAAATTGAAAAATATCTCCTCGTTGGTTACGAGACAAAAAAAATGTCTCTTGACTAGTGATGAGACAAAAAACAGAAATATCTCCTAAAGCATTTTAAAAAGGCAGCAAGTGTTACTCAGCAAAAAGGGGCTAAGATTCAACCCTCTTCTCTTAGCCACTGATAACCATCAATTGGTATCAGAGCTTGGTCTCAAAAAGATCAAGCTTTGCAGCTTAGAGAAAAGATCCTAATGGTAGAAAATAGTAGCTCAAACCTGGTGGCCTACACTCTAACAGAAGGACAGTCAAGCAACTGACCTCATCTCTATAATGGAAAGAACTACACTTATTGGAAGGAAAGGATAAAGATTTTTGTCCAATCAGTAGATTACAGACTCTGGAAGATAATCCTAGAAGGTCCTCAATTCCCAACTACCACAGGAGCTAATGGTGCGGTCTCTCTCAAAGGTGAAGCTAGCTGGACCGAAGAGGACAGAAAAAATGTGGAGCTCAACACCAAAGCTATCAACTTGCTTAACTGTGCAATCAGCTTCGAGAAATACCGACGGGTATCAAGATGCACAACAGCAAAGGAAATCTGAGACAAATTACAAATCACTCATGAAGGCACAACCCTAGTGAAGAAGACTAGAATTGACATGCTAAACAGAGAGTATGAAATGTTCTCAATGAAGGAAGGAGAATCAATTGATGAACTGTTCGAAAGATTCAATATCATCATCAATGGTTTGGATGCTATGGGGATCACGTATCCTGAATCTGTGCTTGTGAGGAGAATTTTGAGAAGTCTCACAAAAGAATGGGAAACTAAGGCAATAGTAATCTCTGAGAGTAGTGGTCTTGATTCCATGACTTATGATGATTTGAGAGGAAACTTACTTGCTTTTGAAAACACTTATTTGAAAAAGGATACAAAAAGGAAAGGAATAGCTCTTAAATCGGTTACTGACCCCCTGGATGATGAATACAGTGATTATTCTTCTGAAAATAAATTTGTTTTGTTTGCTAAAAAATTCAGGAAAATTGTGAAGCTAAAGGAAAGGAGCAAAGGAAGTGGTTCAAGGAAACCAAGGAAAGATTCTAGTAAAGTGATCTGCTACAACTGCAAAGAGGTGGGGCACTTCAAATTTGATTGCCCCAAACTGAAGAAGGAGGACCAGCCAAAGAAGGGAAACAAGAAAGGACTAATGGCCTCTTAGGAAGACCTGAAAAATGATTCTGATGAAGATGAAGAATCAGAAACCAAATCTCAAACTTGCCTCATGGCAGATTACGTAGAACAGGTAGTTTTTCATAACCCTGACACTGAAGACCTTCATCTCATGATAGATCACCTTTCTGAAAAAATTAGATACTTCTTAAATGAAAACCAAAATATTGAGTCTCAAATTGAAATTCTTAAAGCTGAAAATAGTTTTCTTAAAGAAAAATTGAGAGAGGCTGAAACCGCTGTTAATCTTGTCGAAGAAAACAAGCGGTTGAAAGCTGAAATAAAAGGTTGTGAAAAATAGCATTCTGTGTTGCATATCTAAATTGTTTTAAAAAAATGAGAAGCTGCTCAAAGAGGTAAAAAGACTAAAAGAAGACTTAGCCACTTTTGCTCAAAGTTCAGAAAATTTAAATCAACTCTTGGCTAGTCAAAAACCTCTTTATGACAATGTTGCGTTGGATTTTCATAAAACTGCAAAATCTGTTGAAAAATCTTCTTTTACAAACATGGCATCATCATCAAATGATGTAAGGTTTCAAAACCCAACAAGCTTTGTGAAAATAGCTACTCACAGATTTTGTAGATTATGCAACCAGAATGGTCACTTTCCTATTCAGTGCTTCTTTGATAAAAGAATGATTGGAAACAAAGTTTGTATAATTGTTTGTGACTACAATAGCTTGGGACAAAGAAGATGGTTTGACGTGAAAGGATCTAAAAAGATTTGGATACCTAAGGTCACTTGAGCTTATTTTGTAGGTTTGCCTAGCATCTAAGTGAACGGACAATATGTGGTATATGGATAGTGGATGCTCAAGGCACATGACTAGAAAGACAACCTTCCTCATTAAGCTTGATGAATATGATGGAGGGTTTGTCACTTTCGGCGATAATGGAAAAGGAAAAATAGTGGCCATTGGAAAAGTTGGTAAAAGTTTCTCTTCTTTCATAAATGATGTTCTTCTTATTGATGGTTTGAAACACAACTTGCTAAGAATTAGCCAATATGTGATCTTGGGTATGAAGTTATCTTTAGAAAATTGGATTGCTTAGTTATTTGTGAAAAATCTGGTGAAATCTTGTTTGAAGCCAAAAGATGTAATAATGTGTATGGATTAACTCTTGAGGATTTAAAAGATCAAAAAGTGGCATGCTTTACTTCTCTTGAATCTGAAAAATGGCTATGGCATAAGAAATTGGGTCATGCAAGCATGTACCAAATTTCTAAACTTGTTGAGAAAAACTTAGTAAGAGGAATTCCGAACATTAAATTTGATAAGGATATTACTTGTGATGCTTGTCAATTAGGCAAACAAGTAAAATCCTCTTTTAAACCAAAAGATGGAATTTCTACCAAAAGGCCGTTGGAAATATTGCATATTGATCTTTTTGGTCCAACAAAAACTCAAAGTTTAGGAGAAAAATATTATGGTTTGGTGGTGGTGGATGACTACTCTAAATTCGGTTGGGTGCTTTTCTTAGCTTATAAGAATGATGCTTTCCATGATTTTTCAACTCTTTGCAAAAGAATTCAAAATGAAAAAGATTTGAAAATTGCCCACTTGAGAAGTGATCACAAAAAAGAGTTTGAAAATCAAGATTTTGATAAATTCTGTGATGATTTTGGAATTGCTCATAATTTTTCATGTCCTAGAACACCTCAACAAAATGGGATGATTGAATGAAGGAATAGAAGCCTTCAAGAAATGCTATGCTATGTGAAAATGAGGTTCCAAAATTTCTATGGGCTGAAGCTGTAAATACAGCTTGTTATATTTTGAATAGGACTATCATTAGAAAAAGGTTAAAGAAAACTCCTTATGAGCTATGAAAAGGAACCCCTCCTAATCTTAAGTATTTCCATATTTTTGGATGCAAATGTTTTGTGCTTAATAATAAAGAAAATCTTGGAAAATTTGATCCAAAATCCTATGAGGGAATGTTTGTTGGATACTCCACCACTAGCAAAGCATATAGAATTTACCTCAAAGAACATAGAACCATAGAGGAATCTATACACGTGTCTTTTTGTGATACTAATTCTATTCCTAGTGTTGTGGTAGAGGATGATGTAGGTTGTGAAGATATGGTCAACCAGGAAGTCAGTGAAGAAAACCCCAAAACTGTCCCAAGTGAAGAATCTGTCTGTCCAGAATTGTCTCATCAGAATAGAGAAGACATTTCAGTTTTGTCTTCTGAACCAGTAAGAGAATCCGGAACAGATCAGATTGCTGAAGCTCATCAAGGCAGACCCTTACCTCCAAGGCCAAGAGAATGGAAGTTTATGAAGGGTTACCTCCATGATTTTATCATTGGTGATCCATCCCAAGGCGTGACCACTAGATCCTCAAGCAAGAAGCAAGTTGAGCCAAGCAATGTTGCTTTCTTATCCCAATTAGAGCCTCTCAACATAAAGCAAGCACTTGAAGATCCCTCGTGGGTTAAAGCCATGGAAGAGGAGCTTGCTCAATTTGAAAAGAATGAAGTTTGGACACTTGTACCCAATCTTAATGGTAAGAAGGTAACCGGTACTAAGTGGATCTTCAAAAATAAATTGGGTGAGGATGGTAGTGTTGTTTGTAACAAGGCTAGATTAGTGGCCCAAGGTTACGATCAAGAAGAAGGTATTGATTTTGATGAGTCTTTTGTCCCGGTAGCAAGAATGGAAGCAATTAGGTTGCTTCTTGCCTATGCTGCTCACAAGGGGTTTAAAATGTTCTAAATAGATGTCAAATGTGCTTTCCTTTATGGATTTATAGATAGAGAAGTATTTGTGGCACAACCCCCCAATTTTGAAATAAAGAATTTCCAAATCATGTTTTCAAACTTTCAAAAGCTCTTTATGGGCTTAGACAAGCTCCAAGAGCTTGGTATGAAAGGCTTAGTGCATTCTTGTTGGAAAATAGGTTTCAAAGGGGTACCACCAATACTAATTTATTTATCAAAGAATCTAATGATGATATTCTTCTTGTTCAAGTTTATGTGGATGATATAGTGTTTGGATCAGCCAATGAATCCTTGTGTGAAGATTTTGGAAAACTCATAACTAGTGAGTTTGAAATGAGTTTAATGGGAGAACTAACATTCTTTCTTGGTCTCCAAATTAAACAAACTCCTAGTGGCATTTTTTTTCACCAAGAAAAATATGCTAAAGATTTAATCAAGAAATTTGGCCTTGAAAACTCTAAACCAATGGAACACCTATGCATCCGAATACTAAACTTGAAATGGATGAAAGTGGAAAAGATGTAGATGAAACACGGTATAGAGGAATGATTGGCTCACTTATGTATCTTACATCCTCTAAGCCGGATATTGTTCAAAGTGTGGGTGTATGTTCAAGGTTTCAATCTCACCCAAAAGAATCCCATCTTTCAGCCGTCAAAAGAATCATTAGATACATTAAGGGAACATGTAACTTTGGTTTATGGTATCTTAGATCTAATGATTTCTGTGCAGTAGAGTTTTGTGGTGCAGATTATGTGGAAGATCGGGTGGATAGAAGGAGCAGATCCGGAATGTGTTGCTTCCTTAGAAGCTCACTAAACATGTGGTTAAGCAAGAAACAAGTCATAGTTTCTCTATCCATAGCTGAAGCTGAATACATATTTGTCTTTGCTTGTTGTTCTCAATTAATTTGGTTAAAAACACAATTAGAGGATTATAAATTAAAAATCAATAGTATACCTTTATTTTGTGATAATATGAGTGCAATAAACATTTCTAAAAATCCTGTTCTACACTCTAGAACTAAGCACATTGAGGTAGATATTATTTTATAAGAGAAGATGTGCAAAAAGGTACTATTGATATTTAATTTGTGAAATCCGAAGAACAACTTGCTGATATATTCACTAAACCTTTGTGTGAAGATAGGTTCTGTTCATTAAGGAACAGTTTGGGTATGCTGGATTTAAGTTCTGTTGAAAAATTGTGATTTTATTGATTTTGTTTATTTTTGTCTCGTAGGCAGCAAGGAGACAAATCTGGGCAAGTGATGAAATCTTCAAAGGAAGACTTATATAAAGCCCAGAAAATTTGTGGATTAAACTTGGAGAACTGTGCCCTATTGCCCATCCAGCATGCTGTAACCATCTTTTGGGCCTATGTAAGACAAACTTTGTTAACATAATATGGACTCATTATCTTTAAATCATAAAACTCTTTTAATTTTTGAAATTAATTTTTCAACATGCCATCACTTTACTCCATTTCAATTCATGTCAGTTTTAATCTTTTGTCATTCCTCATGATTTGTATTTTCAATTTTCATGTTTTTTTTTTTTAAAATAATAACAAATTAATTTTTGAAACTGTTTTCATTAATGATTTTGTTTTAAAAGAGAAGGTTTGTTCCTAGCATTAATGACAGTTCTTTTACTCCTAAAAAGCGAATCATATAAGAGGATAGCTATTTGTGACAACCCTTGTTCTTTATGCTGTTTTGAACTCCATTCCCATATCTTTAGCTTACTTTATGATTCGTCATTTATGAGACTGTGTGAAAAGTGATAAAAGGAGTAACTTGCCATATGGTATGTTTTTGACTTGCTTGAGCAATTTAATGTTGATTTGAGTAATGAGCCTGTTGAGAATAAAGTGTCCACGATCAAAGGTGGTGGTGTACCAACATGATAAAGGTAAAGATGTTCTCTTGGAGTTTGCTACCATGACCAAGCAAATTGTAAAATCCAGCAAAGAAGCTAGAAAGCTTGCATTGCAAAATAAAAAGGCTTGGCTAAAATCTCATGAAAGGGTAAACTTGCTCTTAAAGTATTTGTATTCAGTTGATGAGGACATAGCTCCTTTCGAGAAAGAAGATGATGTTCTGGAATCTAATGAAGAAAATTCTGATGCCTAAGTTTGCTCCCTGTTGCTGCTGCTACTGAATGCTCTGTTATTTTGCTCTCTGTGTATTTGACTCAGTAGAACTATTTTCATTTGTCTTGAATTATTATGGACTGCATTGCTTTTTCTCTATTTTTTTGTAGGGTCCCTCCTTGATGACAAAAGGGGGAGAAGAGAAAAAGGGCTTAATTAAAACTGTTATATTTCATTGACTTGTTGTCCTATTTTGCTCTGTTTTATGTTCTGATCTGGTTCTGTTTTGAGCACTTTGTGTTAGTGGATTAATTTCGACTTGAGCTTTGATTGTCATTGATAAATTTATTTGCTCAAATGCATATGTGCTGACTAGACTATGGAATTTTATTAAGGTGTTTGAAAAATATTTTTTTGTGAAAATATGGCTCGGTCTTAAAGGATCTAAATTCTTGAAATTTTTATATTTTAGGAATCCTTTGGAGCTTGTACACAATTTTTGCTTTTTTGAATATTGTGTTAATCAAGCACACATTAAGGGGGAGTATTTTGAACAATTGAAAGGGGAGGATTCGGCCAAATCATCAAGGGAGTTTTCTAATCCAAATCCCTTTCAATTCAGCTTTAATAATGTTTGTCATCAAGGGGGAGATTGTTGAGTTTAGAAAACTTATAATTAATTAAATGATGATCAAACATTATTAAAATATAAATTAAGAAATTAGTAAAATTAAGTGTCTTATTTAATGCTTCCAATGGTTTGTTTGATATGTTTATTAGTATGCAGAAGGAAGAAATTAATTTCCTATTGGGTCAAAAAGATAGAGCAGCCCACTTTAGTCAAAGAATTATTTTAGCTGTGTGCAAAGTCAATTCAAACATAAAGTGGCTGAAATTTGAAATGAAGATAAGCCTAAATCATAAGCCCATATTGATAAAACACATAAAGAAGGAAATGGCCCAAGGATGCCATACGTTGATCACAAAAACAAAGGGGCCCAATTTTGTTGAAGCATATTTTGGTTACTAATTCACTTTGGTGGAATCCAAATTTTAATTAAATTGATTGCATGCTTTCCACGGTTACCATTCCCATCTCCAATGGGTTATGGAATTCAAAATTTATTAACTTGAATTTATTGCATGCCTTGGAAATAGGAAAGAGAAAGTTCAAATTGATTTGATGGCCTTTAATGTTTTACACGTTACTAAGCAAAGAATAGGGGAAGTTAGTTTTAATTGATTTTAATTGATTTCACTCATTACTTCCAAAGCTTTTCTCTCTTCTCTCTCTTCTCTCTTTCGGTCATGTCTACTAGGAAAAGAAGATTGAAGCAAACTATCAGAGAAAATCACAGAGAAACTATGAACAAGCAAGAGGCTAAGGTGATGATGGCCTTAACAAAAAGAAGATCCAAGGTATGGTGTGGCTGAGATCTTTACCACTAATGGTAAGATGTGATGAAAAAGCCTCAAGATCACCATGCCTAAAGATGGAAGCGATCCATTCGGTCAGAGAAAAAGATCCCTTGGATATGGCTCGTCTCTACTTTGTGGTCATCCATCACAAAAGGTAGCTACTGTAGCTATGTGAAGGAGGAAGCAGAAGTGGAGCATGAGGAGCTGTCAAGGATCAAGTGTTCATCAAGGGTCAGGAATCCTTCTTGGGGACCAAGTCAAAATGGAAGGCTCAGATTGATGAAGCTTGATGAGATGGGATGAGAGTGAGGTAATTTCATGTTGGATTTTGCATTCGGTTTCCTCTTCTCTCTCTGGCCGAACCGGTCTTGATGTTGAAGAAGAAAAAGTTGGCTCGGTTGAACCGTTTCAACCTTGGAGGCTTCCCCTTCTATAATAAGGGTGAACAGCCAAGGTTTGAAGCAAGGAGAGTAAGCACAGAGTTCTCATAGCTACCCAAGCTAACAGAAGTTCTTCTCTTTCAATGTATTTTATTTTGTATTTTCTTTAGTTTTCTCTGTCTGAGTCTCATGGTGAAAAAGAAAAACAGTGTGAGGTTTGTATGAAAAAGCTAGTGAGCGGAAAAAGGAAGAGTGTACAAAATTAAAGAAAAAGCCATAGGTATCTTAGAGGTCCTTTGTACATCTATATGTTATGTATCATGATTCTGCGGGAATCCCCTTACAAGTTGGGTTAGCACTTAGCAGTTGAAAGCTTGGTAGGTGACCAAGTCAAGTTCAGGATTGGGGATAAATTCTGGACTTGTCCCGGATAGGAAGGGTAGTTCCTAGGGAGAATTGGTGTCTGTAATCTGTTTGATTATAGTGAAATTCCATCATAGTTGTGATGGAGACTGGATGTAGGCTGCATTGCACTTAGCAGCTGAACTAGGATACTTTTGGGTGTGATTCTTTCTCTCTCTTCTACTCAGTATCTGATTTTGTTCGTAGGAGAAAAAATTGAAAAATATCTCCTCATTGGTTACGAGACAAAAAGAAAATGTCTCTTGACTAGTGACGAGACAAAAAATAGAAATATCTCCTAAATCATTTTAAAAAGGCAGCAAGTGTTACTCAGCAAAAAGGGGCTAAGATTCAACTCCCCCTTCTCTTAGCCACTGATAACCATCACTAATAATTATAAAGAAGTCTCCAAATTGTTTATCTATATTCTTACTCTTTAATTTTATAATTATTACTAAGAGGATAATTGAAATTTTTTCCATTGCTATTAGTTATTGTTTGATACATTTGTTAAGATATTAAAGCTTTTACTTATTAAGAAAACTTTTTAAGTTTTTAAAATATTTCTTAGGTAAAAAATGTGTAAAAATAAAGGTACATTTTAACGAAAATTTTCATAAATAAATGGAAAACAAAACTAAATTTCTTAAAAGAGATATTTGAGAAAAGTTACAAAAATGTGATGTATTTGACCTTAGCAGAAATACTTTGGATTTAAGATAAATGTAAAGGGAATTGTGAAAATTGAGTGTAGAAATTAATGGGAATATGATATCTGAACTCAAGGGGTCTCCAAACTTCTTTTCATTGTTATATAAAGACAAAATAGATTTAGAAACTGATCCATACATCTTACAAACTTATCTAATTACTATTAATTTAGTCTCTAGTTACTGTTGACTACTGAACTAAATTCAAATTATATGCATTATAATGCATTTTGCATGTGTGTATACGTAACTGTAAATAGTTGTTTGTGGCAAAGACTCAACTCAAGTGAACTTTATAATTTAAGCAAAAATTTTCTGCTATCTGAATTTATGCAATTGAGGAGTTTTATTTATTTGTTTATTTGGGTAACTATGCCTTGTCTCAAGTCCCTATAATTCTTAAGAATTTCAGCTGAGGTATTTTTTTTTAAATTTTATTGTGTATAAATTTATTTAATAATTAAACGCTTTTTTGAGACAACGTTGTCTCAAGTCTCAAAACGTTGCTATAGATCAAAGATAATATTTTATTAACTTTTAGGCAATACTTTTTAAATATTATCTCAACTCTAAAGTGTTGTAGTGGCATTTATATGCATCAGACCAACAAGTTCTCTTAAATCCTCCTCATTATAATTGGCTTGGAGTTAGGAGTAAAAAATTTCTCATCTCAAGATATTTGAATGTGTAGTATATATCCCAATTGCTTCATCACAACGCACAAAGATAGGACCCCAAAGAAGATTGGGGATATATATTGGTTATGAATCCCCGTCAATTATAAAATATCTTGAACCTATGACGGGTGATTTATATAAGTCAAGATTTTTTTATTGTCACTTTGACGAAACAATTTTTTCGAAATTAGGAGTAAAAAATAAGTAGTTGAAAAAAGAAATTACTTGAAATATATTGTCGTTATCACATTTAGATCCTCGTACTTAGACAATATGAACTAGAAGTATAAAAGTTAAGTCATATACAAAATATTTCAAATCAATTGTCAGACGCATTTATTGACCTAAAGAAAGTAACAAAATCTCACATTCCAACTGCAAATGCACTAATAAGAATAAGTATCTCATAAGGACAAGTTGTTAGTGCAAATGAAAGAAAATCACATCTAAAGAGTGGAAGGCCAATCGGTTCTAAGAATAAACATCCCCAGAAAAAAAAAAGATAATTAATATAGAGGCAAGTACTCAAAGAGGACTAGGAAACATAAATATTGATAAAAACTTGGAAGAAGTTCAGATATCTGAAAATGAAGAGATCTTGATAAGTTATGTCACTATCAGAAAAATATGAGACTGAAAGTATAGTGGTTTGACAATATTTTTGCTTATAATATTATTATTGAACTAGTAAAGCAAGACGAAGACCATGAATCAAAATCTGTCAAAGAATATAGATAGAGAGATGATTGGCTAAAATAAAAAGACGTAATTCAAGTTGAATTAACTTCTCTTAGAAAATATGAAATTTTTGGTCCTATAGTCAAAAACACTTAAAGGTATAGAACCAATGGAATACAAGTGAGTCTTTGTGTGCAAACGAAATGAGAAAAATAAAATATAAAGATATAAAGCACGACTAGTAACACAAGAATTCTCACAAAAGTCTCGTATTTACTATATGAAAATATATTATTTTGTGGTGGATTTAATTACATTAAGATATCTTATTAGTCTAAATGTGTATGAAAAGCTTAACATGCGTCTAATGGATGTTGTTACAACCTATTTATGTGGCTCAATTGATAAAGAAATTTATATGAAAATCTTTGAGAGATTCAAATTGCCTGAAGCATATAATAGTTATTCGGATATTTGTTCAGTAATACTTAAAAAATGCTTGTATGGATAACCAATGAAATACAAGTGAGTCTTTGTGTGCAAACGAAATGAGAAAAATAAAATAGAAAGATATAAAGCACGATTAGTAGCACAAGAATTCTCACAAAAGTCTCGTATTGACTATATGGAAACATATTATTTTGTGGTGGATTTAATTACATTAAGATATCTTATTAGTCTAGATGTGTATGAAAAGCTTAACATGCGTCTAATGGATGTTGTTACAGCCTATTTATGCGGCTCAATTGATAAAGAAATTTATATGAAAATCTTTGAGAGATTCAAATTGCCTGAAGCATATAATATTTCTTCGGATATTTGTTCAGTAATACTTAAAAAATGCTTGTATGGATTAAAAAAATATGGACTTATGTTGTATAAATGTCTCGGTGAATACTTAATGAAAGATGGATACCAAAATTGTGGATTATTTAAAAAGAGAATTTAAAATGAAAGATCTTTGCAAGACAAAATTTTGCCTTGGTTTACAAATTGAACATTTAAAAGATGGTATATTCATCCATCAGTCAACTTATATTGAGAAAATTAAAAAAAAATTATTTAGACAAGACATACCCATTGAGTACTCCAATGATAGTGATATTACTAGATGTGGATAAAGATCTATTTTGACCTTGTGAAAAGTAATGAAGAGCTCAATGGTCCTGAAATACCTTATTTTAATGCTATTGGTGCATTCACTACAAGAATTTCTCTCTTTTGTGGTAGTTTTTTCTTAATTCTAGTGGTTTAAAATTTCCACAAAAAAAGTTGTGGCAGTTTCAAAAGCCTCCAAAATTTGAGGTGCCATAGGCTCTTTGTGGCATTTTTATGAAACCGTCACAACTCTAATTAGTGGTATTTTTTGTCCTTTTTGTGGGAGTTTTTATTGGCATTGAGTGGCCATTTTCGTCAACTTTTGTGGAGGTTTAAACCCCCTCCCCCAAATAGAATTTTCAAATTAAAAAAAATTTGGTTATTCCCTACAAGATCTGAACCTCCAAAAACCTTTTAATATTTATTTTTAAAAAATTATTCTGTAAAAATTAAAATTATATTATTAGACTTTAAATAAACTAGATTAACTACATATACCTTTTATAATTAATAGACACTACTAGTCATTATCGTTTAAAAAAACTATTGAAGCAAGACAAATTAAATATTCAAAAGAAAATTAATATATTACATGTTTAAATAAAAAATACTTTAAAACAAAATAAATATAGTAACACTACCATCTTTTTTCAATTTCATATTCATTATATCAGCAAAACATTAAACATAATATGTAAATATGCGTTGTGATTACCCATATATAAATTTCTAATATTTTAAATATATTTGTAAAACAATCTTTAGTTGCCTGCAATATAGAAAATAAATTCCCTAGAGTTAAAAAAGTTAAATAAAATGATTGCTTAAGGTATAAAACATACATGCATATACTAATTTAGAAGAAGGATAAAAAAATAACTATAATGGTATAAACCAATTACATTATAACATTTTTAACATGAATGAAGGTAGAAAGAGAAGAACTATTATTATCTCAATTTCTCTAAAATATTAGCTGGCTTTATTGGAAATGTGTAGAAACTAGAAGTAGAAACATTTAGGTAAAAACCAAAAGATGAGGATACTTCTCATTTCTTTGTCATTGAGTGACTTCGGTAATTTTTAATAGTATTGTTAGCACTGATACAACCAAGATAAAATGAATTAGCATGTTTGTTAAAAATGAGGAAGATATCTATCTAGTTGGTTCAGAAAATGCATATGCGTTATTCATCATTTGTCTTTAATCTCTTATCATTCTTCAACTTTTCTTTGGAATGACTAGTGATATATTAGTAACAAAAAATAACATGTTAACAACTCATATACAAATCATGATGATTGAAGAAAGAAAATTAACAAAATTCAACAAAGACTCAACCTTCATTATATAATTGCAACTGCCACGGATCACAAGCACATCAATATAATAAAAAAAACCACATAAAAATCATGGTGCGAAAGAAATTAGATTATATTGTTTTATACTTGATGTCTTTCAAGGTGTCGAACAACTCAAGCGAGTTCACATTATCTCTGCAAAGTAAACAATTCCGTCAAGCATATAGTGTTCAATGTGCTCCAACGCCTTGTTCCTCTGATGAACTCATGCTTCATAATCAAAATCAATAATGCTACTGAGATATCCCCAGTAAAAGTAAATACAAATAATTGAGTGATACAAGATTGAATACTGAATAGCTAAAGGGTATGATCAGGAAATGGCTAAAATAAAGAAAAGATCTATCACAAATGCAAAACTAGGTCTTTATATTGAATGAGTGACTAGATAGCACCTTTCTAAGGTCATTGTTAGAAATGTTTAAAGTTGCTTTTAGATTCATAGCTATAGCAAAAGAAATAGCAAGAGAGTGACACTAGTTAATATTTTCTCAAGATGGTTTTATGACTCCATGTGTGATGCTGGCATTTTCTGCTGCTGTAAAATTAAACAAAAAAACTTGAGAAAGTTTGAAATTAAATATAAAAATTTCCCAACAATTTCAAAGAGTTATGCACCAATTGAACCCAGTCTTTCCCTTGATGAACATAAATTTAAACCTACAGTGCATAAAAAAAATCTCAAAATAATTCCCTAAACTTACAGCAAGATTACTGTTATGAGTAGAAGAAGTAAGCATAGAGAATATACACAGAACCAGAACCTTATACTCTATATTGAATTTTTTTTTGCCAACCTTGATAAGCAAAAAAAGGTACATCTTTAAGATATATAAAAGATAATTATTTCACATTCTGAAATCTGAATCGACAAAGTACTAAACACTTAATTTATAGATATATCTCAACAACTCTGCATCAATAAAGGAGAATAGCCTCTAATGGGAAGAGTTAAACCTAATGATCACCTAAACTGTGAATCCTAACATCATTTTTACTTCATAAAAAAATCAAAATTTTTAATAGAGAATAATAATTTTCCATTTAATTCTATTTACCATTATAATATATCAAATCAACTTATGTACTACTTCAATTTTCCTTCTCTAACTTGCATGGAAATGGAACTACAAATTACAGAACCAAAAATTTAAGTGCAAATTTAGAGACAGAAGCTCATAAAAAAGTGAACTTTATACTAATTCTAACTGTAAAAATAAGAAAGCAAATAATTTTCGAATAGAAAGTTTCGAAAGTTGTTAAGTACAAGGAAAAAGACATGAAGCAAATGCAGAGAGAAACAGAGTAAGGGTTTACCAATGAAGCATTAGACTTGAAGGTCACTCTTGCATTACTTACATTACTGCCATGGTAACATAGATATGATCTATATGAAAGGGATTTCAAATTTCAAATTTAAATTTCAACCAAAACAACAACCACGAATCAACAGTAATGTCAGATCATGCAGGATTTTAGTATCTAATTTTAGAACTACAATCAAATTTAACTCTAAATCCAGAAAATCACTTACTCTCAGAAACAATTACGAAGAAAGTAGCAGATTGCAACAATAATAGAGAAATCAGAACATCTTTTGATGAGTCCAGCAAACTCGCTTTTCTCGTGGGGTCATCAGTAGTGACGTTCGCGTTTGTCGTGACAGAGACGATGCCTGACCGAGATCGGAGGCGGTTCTGCGATGACTACAAAGCAAGGAGCAACGGAGGGCCTACCTACACATCGACGGTGACAATGACGATAGCTAACTCGGCAAGCATTGGCAGCAACAACGAGCAGTTTTTTTATTTTATATACGTGTGAAAACAGTGGTTCAAAACTGCCATAATCACCAGAACCACCACCAAACACAAAGGTAATTATGGCAGCAACCAAAAATGTCATAATGTTCGGATATTAGAACCGCCGTAATATCAATGACATTTTAAACCCTTTTTTTGTAGTGAAGCCAGAAGCAACGGAGGGCCTACCTACACATCGATGGTGACAATAACGATAGTTAACTAGACAAGCATTGGCAGCAACAATGAGTAGCAATAATTCAGATCTGGATCGCTCGAAATCAACAACAATTGAGAAATTGAACAACTCCATGAATAGAAAAAAAAATTAAAGAAGAGAGAAAATGCTTACCGCAGTGGAGAGTGAAATCGAGAATTTGAATCTGAAGGCAGAGCAAGAGATGATTGAGGTCTCAAGAGGAACGAGATAGGATTTACAACGTTTTACCCAACGTGAGGAGGAGTGAGAATGATTGTAAGTGGTTTCTATTTACCCTTCAGATTTGTTTATTTGGGAATTGGGAGTGACTTTTAATTGACAATAAGTAACATTTTTAGGAAGTTTTTTAAAAACTAAATATATTTGCTAACATTTATAAATAAATGTTACTTAATATTGAATTTTATGACCATTACTAACACTTTAACAAATGTTAAAAGAGAAATGTTACTAAATCTTCAAAATGTAGTAGTGACGTGTCGCATATTCTAAACAATAGGCAACATTTTAAAGTATTGCATACTCAAGAGAATAGGTAACGCTTTTTACTAGTAGTTGAAGCGTAACAGCTAAAAGAACAGGTGTAAAGTGTTGCCTAAAAGACAGTTTAAAAGCGTTGTTTATTTTAAAGAATAAGCAACGCTTCTAAAGAGTTGTCTTCAAAAGCGTTGCTTTTGAAGCAAAAAAGCATTGCCTTGACCTAAGGCAACGGTCGCATCTGCAAGGCCCCTAAAAACGTTGCCTCAAGTCCCAAAACATTGCTATTGATCAAAGGCAACCTTTTATTAATTTTTAGGCAACACTTTTTAAATGTTGTCTCAACTCCAAAATATTGTAGCGGGCCACTTGGAACTTTTTTTGTAAGATTTTTAACGAGGCAACTACTTAACGTATTATAAAATAGTATACCACTAGTCTACTACTATCACTATGGACATCCAAAGGATCGGAGAATGTTATAAATATATTTGCTATGGATACCATAGATTATAACCTATTTTAAAATTCAAATAGATAGAGTCATTAGTTATAAATATAACATAACTGAATGAGCTAAGAGTTGGATCCTTAATTATAAATAACACTTTTTTAATATTTTTTATACACTACAACAAATTCGGGCTGAGGCAACCCTTTAAAAACGTTGCCTATAATAAGAAAAAGTGTTGCCTTTTATCAAAGGCAACACTTTCCGACAAAACGCAATGCTTTTTGGAGGGTTGGCTATACGGCCGTTACCTTTGGTCTAAGGCAACGCTTTTGTGTATCAAAGGGAATCCTTTTTATGGCAACCTTTAAAAAACGTTGCCTTTTGTACAAAAAAAAGCAACTCCACGAAAGGGTTGCCTTAGAGGATCCAAACACAACGCTTTAGATAAAACTTTATGGCAACACTTTTTACGAGTTGTATTTTCTAATACATAAAGCAATACTTGTCCAGTTTTTTAAGTTGCCTTTTGATGTATCTAAAGCAACACTTGTTCAAATTTTTTTTAAGTTACCTTTTTTTATAAACCTAAAGCAACACTTATCTAAGTTTTTCTGTATTGCCTTTTCAGGTATCTAAAGTAACATTTATCTAAATTTATTTGAAATTGACTTTTTAAAAAGATATATAGCATACTTTAATAAAATTTAATTATTTAAACTAAATTTAATAAATAGAAAGAAAATATAAGCTAATAAGCTAATATATTGCATATATATTAAATTAAAAAGTTATTTCAAATTCAACTAAATAAATTTTTAAGACATATACTTTCAGTTGCCAATTCAAATCAAAATACACATAACTAAACCAAAAAAAAATACATGTTTTCTCATGAACTTCAACAAAAAAAAAACCAAATAAATGCCTAATTTCATCAGCTTCCATTCTCTTCGTCAGTTCTTCCCTAATGCCAATGTATGTCAGGGTTGATTTCCATAGTCTTGTTATTAGATATATAGCCAATCATGCCGTTATCTCTCAAGGCTTGAGTCTTCATAATCCTCTCCATTTTGTAGTCCAACCATACTCACTAGTGACCAAACAAAGAATAAAATCATATTCAATACTAAAGAAAACAACGATATAGTGTAAATTAACATAATATAAGGACCAAATGAACATCATGACTTTTATCATGCTCAATTTGAATAGGATAATAATATTCATCAACAACCAAATTATCATAAAACATAAAGGCAATAAAAGGATGAATAAAAAATGAAAATATACCAGAGAAAGATCAGAAATAGCATCTTCCAATATAAGTTGTTTTTTTTCAATATAATATGGTGACCCTCATCATGTGCAACTGTATTTATCTGCAAGTAAATAAATTTTTTTAACGGTTTCAATATAATATATTTCGAGATTTTACAATATTTTTTTAAATTAAAAAATAGAAAAAATGATACTTAATCATCCATTTAGCATTCAAATTATAAAATAGATTTTCTAAATCCAAAAAATTTAATAGTAAATAACTAACAACAAACCTATGACTAGAAATCAATGAACATGCCAATTAATTACCATGCCATGACTAATAAATTCCTCTAAAAAATTAGCTTACAATTCAAAACACAGTTACACAAGTCTTATGAAAAATTTGCACATACCTCGAATTCTAAAAGAATAACACCCCTGACAATAACATCATGAGTTGGAAGAGAAAATTGAGACAGCTTCCATACCATGTAGACAGAACAATAATAATTTAACACTAAAACAAAAGAATGAAAATAATATTTCTTTTTTTTATGTAAATAACCATGATCAGTATTTTGAAGGATACTACAACAAAAACATTAGAATACATCAGAAGATTTAGCACCCCATAAAAACACTCACAGTCGAAATTGAGGCAAGCCATAAGCTCTAGCGGCCAGAATTTCCAAACTCCACCACATATTACATAAGCATCTCCCTACAAGACAACAATAATGATATATATGACATCAAATAGCACTCAAAAGAAAACTAAAGAAAAAAAAATAGACACCTTGAAAACTAAAATTTTAATAGTGTCACAAACTGCTCTTTTTGTTCCTTCTTTCTTATTCTTTTTCCTTTAACTTGAATCCTACTGAGGAAAGTAGAAAAAAGAAAAAAAAAAAAAAGAAAAGCCACTACCTAAAAAAATGAAGATGCTTATTACCATATATTGATAAATGATAATTCAACCATATGAATATATGATCTATGAGGTGCCTAATACTATTCTCATATACATTATCATATAATTACTAGTCACATTATTTAACTTAGGTACATAAATTCTAGCATCAATTTCTCTGAATGCTCTAACTTTACCTATAGTAATCCATATCTGACCAGCTTTTGAACTGGATCACCATGTTAGTGGCATGAACTAGTGTTTTAAGTAGCTTGTTAATCATTTTTACATGATTAGCTAAAGAATTAATGAACTACTCTTCATCAAAGATATCAGAGAAATTGTTACAAAGCAAACTAGGGAATATAAAATCTAACTATAACCAGTTAATCAGTTAATCATTTACCTATTGTCTTGAAAAAAAATGGAGACATAAAGCTTAACATACATAAACCTAGGATTCAAGCCTTCTTCTCAAAGGATTGGGGCTTGGATTTGAGTTCGATTTTGAATTGGGCCATGGACAGCAACTTCTTGCCACCCTGCTACCTTCAAAATTGTTTCAAATATAAGAGTGTAGTTAAACTCAGCACAGTTGGAATTGTTGTCCAAATAGCCATTAAGAGTGTATTTTTGGGTTGAATTTATAATTACAGTTTAAACCATTTATGCAAGTCTAAATTGCCAACAATATTATGCAAATTGTCATTGAAATTCATCACATGAATAAAAAAAGTCAACAGAACAACAAATTGCCACCGAGTTGAGCAGCAACAACAAAAAAGGAGTGAAAAGCTTAAGTAAAACGTAAAATTTTAGTTATAAAGCTGAAAATTAAAGAAGAAAGAACACAAAAAAGAAGATTTTTCAAATGTATACTTATCAAAAATGACGCAAAATCATAATCAAAATTCAAAATAAAAAAGAAAACCCTAAAAAGCAACAATCAGAACCATAAATATTCAAAAAAATTGAAATAAAACCCCCAAAATCAGATTTATCAAAAAGCCCCAAAAATTCAGAATCAATGCATTCAGAAATTCCATTCCCATAGTAAAATTTAGAATCAATGCATTCAGAAATTTCATTTCCATACTAAAATTTAGAACATTTCCATACTAAAATTCAGAATCAAAGCATTCAAAAATTCCATTTCCATATTAAAATTCAGAATATTCCCATTCTAAAATTCAAAATCAATGCATTCAGAAATTCCATTACTATAATAAAGTTCAGACATGTCTTACCAATACGCAGAGGAGGAGGAGGATGGTTACAGCAGCGTGTAGCGTTGTCAGAGCTCGCGAAGAGGAGGAGGCGAGACAAGGGAAGGAGAGGAAGAATGAGAAGAGAAGGGAGAGGGATTTCTCGACGGTGGTGGTTCGGCACAAAACAAGGAGCGCACCGCGCCGTCGCCATGGAGCAGCGTCCATGGAAAAGATGACCGCACCGACGCCCGTGGAGGAGAGTATTGCGCCAACGCCCGTGGAAGGAAGCACGCGCCGTCGCCCGTGGAGGAGAGCACTGCGATCGAGAGCTGCAATCGTGGAGGGTGTGTTGCCGTTTGGGATTGCTTTCGAAGTGTTAGGGCTAGCTTACGATAGTGAATGAATGGAATCACATTCTTTCTTGTCTTTTCTTTTTTTTTCTAAGTTATTTCATTGAAAAATAACTGGTGGAAATATAATTAAAATTTCACTCCAAAATTTTTAGTTATGAATAATTTTAGGCAACTTTTTATAAATGTTATTTATCTAGTTTTTGTTGAGAACTCTTATAAAATGTTGTATTTTTATTTAAAAATATTGTCTTAAATTTTGTATAATGCAACCTTTTTTAAGTGTTGTTTTAGATATCAAAGACAACTATTTTAGTGGGTGGCCAAAAATTTTGTTATCTTTACCTTACTTAAAGACAACTCGTTAAAAATATTGTCTTTTAATTTTCTATCTAAGACAACATTTGTTAAATGTTGCTTCGAATAAAGGTTTTTGAACCGCTGGTAATTCGTTTTGCGGCGGTTAACCGCCGCTAATCCTCCTGAAAATCGCTGCTAAGAGGCGAATCTGTTGTAGTATACCTTAAGTCAAAAATATTGTAGTGATAACATAATTATTAATAAATCATCTATTATTTTTCGTATTCTCTTTCTTCTTTCCTCTTTTCTCAAACCTTAATCCTTATTTTCATAATAAATACAATATTTTTGCAATATTTTGCACGCCTTAAGACCTAGTGCAGACAATATGATTATTCGAGTAGAATAACGAATACAATTTCACAACAAGCAACATAGTTTAGAATAATAACATATTGTTTCTTCAAATATATCAGAAGCAAGGAGCTATATTATTGAAATTTGTTTTAGGAGATATGCTGATCAATTTATGGATTGAAGCAAGGATGATTAATCTTCAATGGCCTAAACCCATATTGAAGACTTGCTTCCCATATTTTGTGAATGCTAAACATCATGTCTCCACATTCATTAACGTCCCAACCTTCCAACGCATGCATTATTCCCGCGATACGCCATGCACTTAGCACTCTTCTTGGCAGCCAATTCTGTCGCATATATTATGAATCACAGACTTTTTAGATTTGCAATCACAAGAAGTCAGAACAACGATACAATACTAATTTAAAAATGTTACGTGTCCACTAAAAATTAAATAACATCAATCAATCTATCTATATATATTCATATATTTTTTTATTAAATAAATAACAATTAAAATAATTAAATTTGTTTTCACAAAAAAAAAATCTGTGATAGTAAAATAACTAAATTTAAAAAATACTAAAATAAAATTTGTTTATTATAATAAAATAAAAAATTTGTCAAATATATATTTTTTAGGCAGTGATTAATTTTTGTATATACTTAACATAAATAATTTTTCGACTATACTACGTATGTACCAAAATTAATCACCAAAGTCAACTACAAGTATAAAATACATGTTAAAATATAAATATATATTAAAAATAAGTTAAACCCACACATGTAAGCGACTAATTTTGATGTACGAAAACATTTTTCA
Organism: Arachis hypogaea; assembly: GCF_003086295.3. Classification (NCBI taxonomy): domain Eukaryota; kingdom Viridiplantae; phylum Streptophyta; class Magnoliopsida; order Fabales; family Fabaceae; genus Arachis; species Arachis hypogaea. The sequence continues at coordinate 34,624,005 of NC_092053.1, read as the reverse complement.
TAATCTTTAGTTATTCGATCTGAATGGAAGTACATTGAGGTTGCAATATACTACATTAGCCGCAATGAACATAAAATCAAATTTAGAATCAAATTTAAAAAATGTACACTACAATGACCACAATTCCTAAAATCATAACAACCAGGATCGTTGCAATGTGTGATCTCAACTTTAATTTAAATCCCTGACCGGTATCCAAATGCAGTCTACTAACCTCACAAGAGTGGACATTCAATAAAGAAGAGGGAATTTCCATGGATGGTGTGATGTGGTAGAAGCAATCTTTACGCAGTTTCTTTGGAGAGAATTGAGAGAAAGGTATGAACAATGTTCCTTTTGGGGCCATCTTTTGTTCAGCCTCGTTAAATTGGTCCCCCACTAACCATATCTGAAAAATTATATATCAAAACCGGGTGCATGATTTTGATGATTTCTTTTTTATTAAATCGCAAGGTAGCATTGTACTGTAACGTTGAAATTTGTCAAATAGAAATAAAATGGCGAACGAATTTGATTTAGATGTACCTTTGCAGCACAGGATCCAGGAAAAACCAAGTTCTTTTTGAAGTTGGTGGAGATTCTTGATTGAAGTCTTTCATAATCATCGTTGTATATGGTTGTAATCTGAGAGTATATTATACAGTTATATAATGTAATATCAGATCTCAATATATATATATTGAAAGTGTTATAAATTAATATAATATATCTAAATATATATAGTTCAATTCGTAAAAATTTTATGTTTATTTAATTTGATATTAGGTTAATTTAGTCATTATGATTAGATTGAATTATTGACCAATAAATAGATTCTTTTTATTGTATTTTTAAATGCCACAATGATATCTGAATATTAAATTTAATTTATTTTTAAATTATTATCATGAATTTTAATAAGAAGGAATTATAGTAAAAAATTTGTACATTTTTGCCTAATAAATATATATAAAGTTTAATTTTAATCTATTAATATATAAAAAATTTAACAAATTGATGTGTTCATTTTTTGAGATGATTATTCAAGCTTTAGATACAAAATTTAACCTTATCTATAATCTAACAAATATTGTTATATTGTTTAATTTGAATGCTCTAGTTACTAGTCTATGCTAATTAATATTAAGACTAGTAGTGTCCAATTTTGTATGGTTTAATTTTTGAGGAGTGTTAGGGACTTAGTAAGTTTTGTGATTTGTAACTATTAATTAATTATTATTGGTGTTTTTAATGGTGTGAAATTTTATCTAATAGTATAAAATTATTCACTTTTTTTTATTGATTAAGTGCTGACAGATTTTAATAAAAGTGTTGGCATTTAGACTTTTCCTTTACTCTTATTCTAAGATGATAATAACAAAAAAAAAAATATATTACTTTAGTTTGTTATTAGCAAATTGTGCTTGACTAATTATGTGTACTATTTTCACAAATTATTCTTCTAATTGCTTTTTTTTCTTAGTTGAATCCTTGAAAATTCAACATCTAGGTTCTATAACCAATTATTCGACTAATCCAAGCTATGATAATTGACTAAAGTTCCATGAAAGATGTAGATGTTTTTGAAATCAAGCTAAGATAGATGTCTTGTGTGACGAAGAATATATAACATATTTCTAAGGATTATTATTGAACAATTAAACATACCTTGATTCCCCTTTCACATAAAGCATTGGCAATGGCATAGGAAACCTTATTAAATTTACCACAAATTAAAATTTGGGTTGCTTCTTTGGGAATGCTGTTAACAACAATGGCCACCACTAAGCTGCTTCCATCCACAATCTTTATTTTAAGGTTGGTATTGCTCTTTATGTAAAGCTCACCATATTTATTCAGTTTATCTCCCTTCATCCACAAATTCAATGATTTTAATTTGGAGCAATGCTATATAATCAAAAAAATTGATGAGTTGTATTATCATTTGGTCACTCTAAATATTAAGTACTAAATTTTAAACCATAATTTTTAAATCCTGAATTTTAATACTATAAAAATAAAATATTGGCTAAAACGTTGACTGATATTAATAGTATTGCAACCAGCATTTTTTTTTTTAATTTATCACAAATTACAACTTATATTATAATGCAACTTTGGTGAGTCATGATCCAAACATACAAATCAAAATATATAGGGACTAAATAATTACCTGGTTTAAAAGGCCCAAACTTAAGACCTTAACTCCGTTTTTCTCTGCCTCAAGTATTGCATCTTCTATCAGCCTGTTTAATGTTTTCCTTTGATATTTATTCAGATACTGCAAAAATTTTAAAAAGAGATTTTATTCTTATCAATGTATTAATAACAGGCAATTAGACATGAATGTATTTATTAATTTATATGTTGTTTATTAAATATGCATGATAATAATAAATATAAAATTAATCAAGATGATAAATACCTTATATTTAATTAGGAATTAAATTTAAGTCTTAAAAGTAACAAAATATAAGTTTTATGTATTATATATTATAATGAATTTTTTAAAAAAAAAATGTACATCATCAAACTTCTCTTATATTTCTATTATATATGTGTGTGAAGAAATCTTTCACCTTTGAGGTACGATGCAAAAATAATATACTCTCGCTTGAAAATCATATATATAGTAATAGAGATACTATAACACACGTATGTGGGTGAATATTTTTTTAGGTTGAAAAATTCTTTTAACAATTAATTTATGGTAAATACTATCTAATTCTCTTTAAATTAGAGGATAAATTATCTCTTGTGATATATTTTTTTATTATTAACTGAAATAAAATTAATTGACTTATCATGATTAACTTTAACTTTAATCGTCTAACCTAAATTTTATTAATTTAATTAATTAATCATGATGTAACTTTTTTTACAAATTATATATTTATTAATCAATTTCAATTGCAAAATAAAAAAATTCTCAAAAGACAAAGAATAAATAAAAAAATTTAAGAGGCACAAAATTTAAAATTTTCAAAATTTTCTCTCTCTTGTTTTTTTAAATTTTTTAAAAATATAGTAAAATATAAAGTAGAACTTCTCTAATCATTTTTATAATTTGTAAAAAAGTTACCATAGTTAATTGACTAGGTTAATAAAATTTAGGTTAGATTAAAAAAAGTTATACTATAATTAAAAATTATTAGAGAAGTTTTATTTTATATTTTATTATTTATTTCAAAAAAATTAGAAAAACAAAAGAAAAAAAATTTTGAAAATTTTAAATTTTCTGTGCCTCTTAAAATTTTTTTTATTTATTCTTTGTCTTTTGAGATTTTTAATATTTTATGATTGAAATTGATTAATAAATGTATAATTTGAAAAAAATTATAATTTGTAAAAAAAGGTTACATCACGATGAATTAATTAAATTAACAAAATTAAAATTAGATTAAAAATTAAAATTAATCATAATAAAAATTAAATAGACATATCACAAAAAATAATTTATTCTCTAATTTAAAAAGAATTGGATAGAATTCACCTTTAAAATTGTTTGGTTACAGTTCTTTTTAATTTGACCGACTGAATTTTTAGTAGAACCTGGAACTGCTTCTAGTTGTGTTAGATTATGAAGCTTATATATCTTGTCTCTGTGAAAATTAATTCCTAACAAGGCAAGTATGCAAAAAATTATTCATCGATTTAGATTTAATTATTTTATTGGCCTTTATAATTTTATTAAATTTTTAATTAAATTTTTATATTTTTTTAATTATATTTTATATTATTTTTAATTTTATAATTAGATCTTTTTTATATTAAAAATATTAAAATTAACAGAATATTTTTTTAAAAATATATGCAAATAAAAATCTAGTTAGATTTTTAATTATGAATACTTTTAATTTATAAAAAAATATTTAGTTAATTTTAATATTTTTTACACTAGTATAAAATTAAAAGCTGTGTAAAGATTCATTTGAAAGAAAAAAAAAGTATATGGACCTAATTGAAAATTAAATAAAATATTATTTTTATCTTTAACATTTAGAATAAGTCTCAAAATTGTCCCTAACGTTTAAATCGTCCTATTTAAATCTCTAACGTTTTAAAATTGGCTCAATGTTATCCTGCCATTAAGGATTTGTTAACTGAATTGACGAACAAAATTGAGACGATTTTGAAATATTAGGGATTTAAATAGGACGAAAACGTTGGAAACAAAAAAAGATTCATAGAAATAATAAATTTTAATTTTATCCTTCAATAATATCATTTTTTTATGGTATATAATTATTCAATTATTTTTTAATCATATCTAAGTAAATTACACTTAATCACATTACTTTCATTTTAATAAAAATTTTTTTTATAATTTTACTCTTAAAGATTTTTACTTATCATGAAAAATGAAGTTTAACTAAATTAAGCATTAAAGAATTTCGACATATCAGAGATAACAGGTAAAATTTATACTTTATTGTATATGTATATTTTTTTTAAATTTTTGCAAGTTTATGTACTAGTTATTTTACAAACATTTCATAATAAGTAAAAATCTTTAAAAGTAATTATAAAAAAATAAATTTATTTCGAATGAAAATAATGTGATTAAGTGTAATTTACTTAGATGTGATTAAAAAAAGTATATGTATCTAATTGAAAGGGAGAAAAAATATATGGACCTAATTGAAAATTGAGTAAAATATCATTTTTGTCCTTAAAGGGATAAGTTCTAAAGTTGTCCCTAATGTTTAAATCGTCCTATTTAAGTCCCTAACATTTCAAAATTGGCTTAATGTTATCATGACATTAGGGATTTGTTAACAGAATTGATGGCGAGACAAAATTGAGCGATTTTAAAACGTTAGAGACTTAAATAGGACAAAAATATTGGAAACAAAAATGATACATAGAAATAAATTTTAATTTTATCCTTCAATAATATCATTTTTTATGGTACATAATTATTATTCAATTATTTTTTAATCACATCTAAGTAAATTACACTTAATCACATTACTTTTATTTTAATAAATTTATTTTTTTTATAATTTTATTCTTAAAAATTTTTACTTATCATAAAAAATGAAGTTTAACTAAACTAAACATTAAAGAATTTTGACACATTAGAGATAAAAGGTAAAATTTATACTTTATTGTATATGTATTAATTTTTTTATTTTTCGCAAGTTTATATACTAGTCATTCTACAAATATTTCATGATGAGTAAAAATATTTAAGAGTAATTATAAAAAAATAAATTTATTTAGAATGAAAGTAAGGTGATTAAGTACTAGTGTAATTTACTTAGATGTGATTAAAAAATAATTGAATAACTATATAATGTAAAAATTGATATTATTAAAGGATAAAATTAAAATTTATTTTTATGTATCATTTTTGTTCCCAACGTTTTTGTCCTATTTAAGTCCTTAATATTTTAAAATCGTCTTAATTTTGTCCTGACGTTAATTCTGTTAACCGATCTCTAATATCAGGATAACATTGAGCTAATTTTAAAATATTATAGACTTAAATAGAATGATTTAAACGTTAGGAACAACTTTAAAATTTATCTGTTAAAAGACAAAACAATACTTTATTCTTAAAAATTTAGTAAAACTATATATACTAATAGAATGATTAAACCACCAATTTATTATGATATAAAAAATACATATTTCATCAGGATTGTGAAATAGACTAGCTCAATCTGTTTTGGTTTGGTCTATCTAAACCTGCGTGTAATATGGATTGACCATTATTTTTTCTTTATTCCCAAACCTTATTTTGACGGATTATATAGACAACTGTTTATTTTTTTATATTTTATTTAAAAAAAAAAAGTTTAGATAAAAATCTAGGCTTAGGCTAAAAATTTGGGAAAAAAGGCCATTGGGCCAAAACCATTAAACAAACATAGTTTTTTTAGTGGGTGGTTCGACTCTTGAGTTGAATCAAGAAAAATATTGAGAAGTGTTGATTTTTTTTTAAAAAGAATACAAAAAACAAAATTAAACAGGTTGTTCGTTTAATTTAGGGTCGATTTGCTTAACTTACTATTTTTTCGAATTATTTAGACTTAGTAGTCCAAAGTTTAAACAAGTCTGATTTTAGAGTAAAAGCCTATCCCTTTAATTAAGTAGATAAACGAATTGGTTCGACGAATTTAATCTATTTTGATGATTTTGTATTTAGTATTTCATAAATTTTTTTTATTATACTGCTTTAAATAAGTTTAATTATTGATATACTGTAGATTTAATTTTTTTATTGTAATATATTTAATTATTCTAGTGATTAATTATTCAATTGAAAAATTGTATAAATTAATATGTATAAATATATAATAACTAACTTAGTACATAATTTTGAAGGAAAATATATAGCATATTTTTAATAAGAATATCTTACTTGTGAATGGAATCTTGGTATAACCCAAGTTTGCATATTGAGCATTTTGAAAACACTCGTCTCGGCAACAAATGTTTGACCAAAAAAGCAAGCCAACATAGCAAAGGAAAGAGTGATTGGGCACATGAAATAGAGGTACCAGTTTGATGAAGATTGGGGTCTGGATGCTAAGGAAGAGAACCCCAACCTCAGATGATATATGGAATTAAGGGTTGTAAAGTGTGTTAGGTGTACCACATCAACTCTTTCTTTTTCTTTTTTCATTAATAATGACATTTCATATCTTGTGTCCGTACTTTTATCCATGGTTCCATAAATGTAATCATATATGGGCATGAACAGTGAGTAGTTAGTTCGAAATTGAGTGTGGTGCAGTGAGTGGAACCTGCAATGTAATATAAAAAAAACGTTGCTAAATAATATAAAAAAAAAAAAAACATAGCTAAAAAAACGTTTTGTGTCTGTACTTTTGTTTAGTAATACTTTTTAAAAAACATTGCTAAATAATAAAAAAATATTTTTAGCAATACTTTTTAAAATATAGCTACCATAACATAAGAATACTAGAATATTCACCCTATATATATATATATATATTCTAGAGTTAGGATTTTATGAAAACAAAAAGCAAAACCAATAAAATTATGGATAACTTCCTACGTTTCCTTCTTCTTTAATAAATATTAAAATAAAAATACTTAACAAACAACATAAGTCCATTTAATATTCAAAAAGGATAAAAAGAAAGAAACTTACGTTGGTGAATAGATGAGATATTTGAAGAAGGGGAAGATGGAAAAGAAGGGCTTGGGAATGAACTCAAAATTGCAGTGACCCATATTGTTCATGAAGTCGATATATGTAATATAACCAAAGAGAGTTGTTATGGATAATGTCCTCGTTATAACTGCTGTGTATAGAGGAATTGCGAATAGTAGACTATACGCCATATTTTCGGCAAAAGGATGGACCACAGCTACAAATTCATCAACAACCACACCCAATTATTAACTATATAATAATAATATCTTAATATTCCTTCTCTTAAATTAAGTTTCCAGTAAACCGGAAAAAAATAGAAATGCAAGTTACCAGTAATAGGTTCTGTAACAATGGAAGAATGGTGGTGAGAATGATATCGAGAGTAAAGGAAGTGGTGATGAAGTGCTCTGTGAAACCAGTAATAAAGAAACTCTACTGGTCCCACATGAAGCACTAACACCAAAACTGCACCATCCATTCTCCATAAGGGTAAGTGTGAAGCTTCTGGAGATACCATGTAAACTATGTAACTCATAATCCCATTTAGCAAGATTAGGTCATCCCTGCAAATGTATCACAACCACAACTCATCACCTTCATATTATATTAATTATTGCATTCTTTTTTATTTTGGAATAAAAAAATTGAAGCAGCACTAACCAAGTGCTTTCTCGATCAACTTGTTCAAAGTCAATGCTCCGGTCAACAATTCTGTTTTTGCCTTTGGCAGTAAGATAGCGAGAAAGTGTGATCCAAATTTGGTGGTGTAGAATTCTGATCATCACCAACGGGAACAGAAGAAAGTAAAGAAGGTCCCTCTCCTTTGGATCTTTCACGAGAAAAGAGTAGGTGCTGTGTGCAATCCATGGTGCCAAAATTACCCACTTCATATACATATTCATGAGTCATGACCATACACATATAAAGCGTAACTGTCAGCTGAATCATCATAATGTTAAGTGTTCATTTTATTCTTAGTTATGATACCAAAAAAATATCTAAGGGGATGATAGGAGCATAAAAAATATTCATTTAGTTAAATAACATTTTTTGCATTAATATAAGTATATAGTGAACGATAATGCTAACAACAATGAAACCTTAAAAGTTCCAAGAGGCTTCCATGGCCAGTGAGTGAGTATGCCAGGTTTGGACGCCATTTGTAGCTGAGTTTGGGTGCTATATGAGCTTCTAAGATTTTGTGACTTTATTTGGAAGCAGTTAGCTATATTTATATACGGTAGGATCTGTTAATCAGGTTGATTTTTCTTTCTTTGGCTTTGTCACTGCGGGTTATACTGTGTGACTTTAGGCCATGTTTGATGTTTGGTTATCTTTAATGTCAACTAAAGAAGTGTGCATGTTTACCATTTATTCATTGGGATACAAAATATAGAAAAAAAAAATTTGAGTACTAGTAATTTTTAGGATAAATTATATAAATAGATAAAGTGTAGTCAAAATTATTCAATTGTAACCTTTTAAAAATAGTTATTGAGGAGTGCTAGCCCAGTAGATTTTGTGAGTTGTAGACATCAATTAACCATTAATAGTGTATTTAATGGTGTGAGATTTCATCTAATGGTGGAGAATCACCCATTTTCTTTTTGCTGGCTAAGTGCTGACTAAATTTTAATAAATCTACTGGCCCCTAGACTTTCTCATAGTTATTTTAGTCCTATACTTATTTTATATAATCACTATAGATATAGTAGTTTCAAAATTTATATATAAATTGCAGCAGAATGTAGCAATTTATAAAATATTTAAATTTTACATTTAGATCTACTAAATCCATATATGAATTAGATAAATATTTTTAAATATTAAAATTTAAATATTATAAAAATTTATTTAAATGTTAAAAATATTATGTTTTAAATTAAAGTGTAAATAATATCTATTTTTATCTCATTTTATTTAATTGATTGATATTAGCTTAAAAAAATCGTAACCTTTCTTATTTTATCTTAAGCTAATTGAATTTTAATTAATTATATTTTAATTTAAAACCTTATATTTTTAAATATTTTTTAATTTTTTTAATATTGAGATATTATTTAAATTATTTTGTATAAAACTAGGGATATATAATATAATATAATATAACTCTTTGCAAACCTATAAACTCTTAAAATGTATCAAAAAATAGTTCTTTAAGTTCATTAGAATGATAAGGAGTTAGAGTTACATTGTTATCAAATTTGTGTTCCAAAAAATATGTTTATAATTAATGTTATACAAACACATCATGCTATATATATGATCTATCCAATTATTATATACATACAAATTTATTCACCTAATCATCTTATCATGCATATTAATTAATTTGCACAAAACATAATCTAAAATTTATCCATACATCTTAATCTTAATTTTTTCAAAATTAATATAATTTTAAATAAAAGTAAATTTTAATATTAATTTTCAACTTTATAAAAACTGCATATATATAATTTTTTTATTTTTTAAACCACATAATAATATTTATTTCTTAAATTTTTGTACATAAACCACATATATAACTTTTTTAAGCCAATATCAATAAATTAAACAAAGCAGGATAAAAAAATTAGGTATCATTTACACTTTAATTTAAAATATTATATTTTTAAAATTTAAATAGATTTTTCTAATAACAAAATTTTAATATTTAAAATTATTTATCTAATTTATTTATGCATTTAGTAAATCTGGATATAAAATTTAAATATTTTCGTAAACTACTACAGCTTGTCGTAGTTTATGTGTTGAAATTTTTTTTTATCAACAGCTACAATCTCTAACGTTTTATAATCTTAGTCAATTTTTTTACATAAATTTTTACACCCTATAACAATTTATGTATAAATTTTAAAACTTTTATACCTATAGTGTGGTTTATATAGAATAAATACATGGTTGAAATATAATCATTTTAGAAATATTGTAATTGAGTAACTTTGATATGCATTTTATTTATTTATATAATTTGTCCTAATTTTTATTTATATTGACCAACAATTTTAGTTAACATATATATTTTATTAGTATATTTGAATTTTGTTTTAACATCAGTTTAAAAAAATACAATAATAATTAAATGTTAATGAAAAAGAGTAATTATACTAACTCTGTAATAATATATATAGGAGATATATTTTATGAGAATGAGATTTTATACGAGAATGTGAGAATATCTTTATAGTTATTGAATTAATTTAAATGGTTAAGATTAAATATACTTAATTAATGGTATACAAGTAATGTATTTATTATAGTCATTGAATTCATGTGTGAACAATGATGGACCAGAAAATTTATGTTAGAGGGCAAAAATAATATATATTACTATCAAAAGATATATCAATCTAAATTTAAAAAAATAAAAATGTACATTAATTATTCGAATAAAAAAATAAAAAATTACATATAATAAAATAGAACAAAAGATATTTTTTAAAATATTTTTTTATTATTATTTCTATAAATAAAAAATATATATTCTAAATTAGTAAATTGATCAATTAAATTTAGAAATTTATATGCAACATAATTACATATAATAAAATAGAACAAAAGATAAAGAAATAAATAATAAGGATCACTAAATTGAGAATAAAATAAAATATATAAATTTATAAAGAGAATAAAAAATTAGATTAATACCTAAACTATAATTGCTTGAGTTATAATTTGTAATTGAAAATATCAAAAAGAAAAACAATGAAATTGAAAGATACATAGAGTTATAAAGAGTTATATTAAAAAAAATAGAGAATTTAAAATTTATCTTTTGATGAAGAAAAGATGACCACTAGAAAAGGAATAGAAAAAGAAGGTTGAAACTAAAAAGATGATTTAAGAGAATAAATGAGTGATGACGGCTGAGATTTGAAAATGAGAGAAGACTAAATTTGATTAGGTTAATTAATAGTCAAAATGATAGAAAGATAAAATGAATTTAAAACTTTAAATAATTGGATTAAATTTATTTGTAATGGGGTTATTTAAAATTTAAAATAAGAGTATATTATATACGTATATATTTTAAAAAAAAATATAAGAGTGGGGCAAATGCCCCCTATTACACTACCTGGATCCATTCCTCTGTGTGAATGTATTTATAATCATTACATCTATAGTCATTGTTTTCATTTCTATTAAAATATACTTAATAAATAAATTAAAATTAGATTTTTTAATCCAAATAAATTAAAAGTATTTTTGATAACTGAATGTATTTATTAAAAATTATACAAATATGAAATAGAATTTTTTTTTTGAAACAAAGAATTTCTTAAAAAATATTTCTTTTAAAAATGAAAAAATAAATATTTTTTTAAAACTAATCCAAAGTAACTGTATATTACATTGTTGATAATTCTTAAAACAATTTAGTGATTTAAGATTTATTGAAAGGAATAAAGTTTTTTTTAATAATTATTTTAAAGAATCTTTTAATATAAAAAGAAATTACAGAACTATATGAGAGAAGGAAGAAGTTAGAAAAAAAATAAAAATAAAGGAGTAGTAGATGAAGAAGAAAGAGGAGAGTGCGTGAAATAAAGGAAAATAGTCCAAGATCGAAAGAAGAGAAGAAAGAACAAAGGTAGGGAAAGGAAAGAGAAGACAGAATAATCATTGCATTTGTGTTTACACATATTTTATGTATTTATTTAGAGTTAAATCACAGTGAGTCAAAATTGTTTACCTATATATACACATTTTGCATTAGGTTACTAAAACTTCATTCATAAATCACAGTTATTTAATTTGCTGCATTTTACTATGGGTTATAAACAAAAGAAAAGAATACAAACCGTTGAGTTGCGCATTCAAACATCCATTGATGGATTATTTTATATAATCTTTTTACAGTATAAAAAAATTTTAATTTTTTAATCAATTATTTTTTAAAAAATAAAAAATTTATAAAATAGATATACAGAGACGTAATGGACATGTTCCTGTTGTATGTATTCCATAGGTGAAGTTGTAATGGTCTGGTATTCTAGTAGTAGAAAATATATGAGCTTCAAAATTTGATTACCATTTGTTTTAAGAATTATCAATAACGTAATACAAGGTTACTTTAGATTAGTTTTAAAAAATATTTATTTTTCATTTTTTAAATATATTTATTAAGAAATTCTATTTTATATTTGTATAAATTTTTAAAAAATACATTCAGTTATTAAAAATATTTTAAATTTTATTTAGATAAAGAAATTTAATTATTTTAATTTATTTATTAAGTATATTTTAATAAAAATTTAAAACAATAGCTATAGATGTAATGGTTATAAATGCATTCACACATAAATTTAATGACTATAATAAATACATTACATGAACATTTATTAGGTATATTTAATCTTAACCATTTAAATTAATTCAATACTGGCTAAAAATGTATTTTCACATTTTCATATAAAAATCTCAATACAACTTGTGTAGTCAAAGTCGTTGGACCGCGAGACCACATTGACGGAAACCTTCAAGTAGATGCACACACTGAAGGAGAACAAAGCGAGATTTGTTAATCCGCGATCTCAGAACCATTATGTGAGTAGACATACGTCTGATTATCTTCTGCTATCACTACAAGAAATAGTGTAATTATCGACGCCAAAAATCGACGGTTATGTTTTCCGTCGATATTTTTTGACGATTTTTCGTCAATAAAATGAAAAAGATAATTAAGAAAAAATATTAAAATCGACGACAATGTCGTCTATTTTTTTTACAATTTTTAATACCTTACTCCTATAGTCACATTACCGACGAAAAAGGGGTTGAAAATTTTTTTCTTTAAAATCGACTGGCTGATCGTCTATTTTAATAATTAAAATATCGACAGTCTCTATCGTCGATAAATTTAGACGATAGAGATCTCTTTTTAAAATTGAACAGACGGTATAGATTTATTATATAAAATAGACGGATAGGATGTTGATTTTTATTTTAACTAAAATCGACCAAATAACCGTCGATTTTTATCAACAAAAAACTACTCCCGCGTTTGCTTCCCGCGTCCCTGCTCGTTTCATCCATTCTCCCAAAATTTAATCCCAAATCTTCAGAGAATCAGAGTCTAGAGTGACACTTCTTCTTCTCCTCCAAGGCTCGAGAGTAGAGACCAAAACGAAGTCACGGTCACGGAGAGAGGTAGAGAACAGAGCTTCTTCTTCTCCCACTCCTAAGAAAACCCGCGGTCCTCCGCCTGAGAGTAGAGCTTCTCCTCCTCCTCTGTCGAGCCTGCCATTGGTCTTACGAGTTACACCAACACTGCAGTTAACGGAGCTGCGGCACTGAGCGGTGGTGCGAGTTCAGCTCAAGATTTTTCAATTCTGCATTTGGGATTCACATTTCAATCTCAATTTGAATTCAGATCCAAAATCCATAAACAAGAAGAAGACGACAACGAAAAACAATGGAGGTGGAGCTGAAACAGTTGATGGCGGATCTTCAATCTCTCAACCAATCCCTTCCAGATCCATCTCTCCATGCTTCCCTCCTTAAAGTATTATTATAATCCCCAATCTCTACGGCATTTTTTGTTCTTTTAATTATTCAATATTATTTAAGTCTGAACCTGTTCGGCGCTCCAAAATTAAGGGGATTTCTCTGTGGTATCTTAGCACATATTATTTAAATAAATTAAATTTATCATCTCATATAAATGTACAATAGAATTTGAATCTGTTTTAAAAGACCTTAAGTTCATCTCTGCATCGGATGACAATGATAGCAGACTGAGCAAGTTTGCTGATGATGTTGAGGTTCACTTTGCACACAAGAAAAAGACCGAGATCATGTCAAAGGCTAGAAATCTGCTCCTAGAGTGTGACTTTTAGTGTAAGATTACTTAAATTGCATTCATATAAATATTTTCAGTTAGTTGACCGACAATTAGTTTCACATTAATAAATGAATTATTAATTTTCAGGATGTTTGTCTGTCATCTACAAGAGTTGCATTGGAATTTTATCGTGTAGCTAGAGATGCTATACTCCTCTATGAGGTTGTTGTCCCTGTCAAGGTCAGTCCATGCTAGTTTTCTTCAATCAGTTACTTCATAGGGTGAATTTTATGAAAGACGAACAACTAGAGATGCTATACTCCTCTATGAGGTTGTTGTCCCTGTCAAGGTCAGTCCATGCTAGTTTTCTTCAACCAGTTCTGTGATTGGTGATCTAGTTCATCAACAAGGGGTTGAAATTGATGTATTGATTGTGTTATAACTAGCTGGTTTTGTTATCTTTCTATTCCCTAGTTTATGAATGCATTGTTTTCAAATATAAAAAGGGATTCATAAATTTGGTTTTGTAACCATTCTACAGCTTTGTCTGAATTTCTAATAAAGTCACTCAAGGTAATTAAACTCATTTTGTAGCTTCCAAGGGCCATAATGAGGTTCATTTCATGAATCCAAATGTTTAATCTCATTTCAATACCCTTTTTGTCTTTTTCTGATTTTCATGCCTCAAAAAGTTTTTTCTTTTGTTCTTGGATTTGGGTTTCTATTAGATTGTGGCTTTGTTGCTTGAGAATGGAGCTGATGTGAATTCAAGGAACTATTGCGGCCAGGTAGAGTCTTTCATTTTTGCTATTCTCTTTTTCTCTTTTCATTTTAAATGGTAGGTTGATTCTGGGTTAGATTTAAGCTCTGTTGTGGTAATTGGTTTTGATTTGAGGAAGTTGAATTGTATGGTTGATTACAATTGGTGCAAGTGTTGTTCTAGTTTCAATTTTGAGAATTGGAGATTCTGTTCTGTATTTGGAATTGCAAATTTGTAACTTTTTTGTTCCATTTTGGTCCAGGTTTGCAGTTTTAGGATATGATTCTATTCTTTTTTGGAGAACTTAATTATAATTAGAGTTTGCATAGTTGTAAGTGACAGATTGGCAGATGGATCTGATAAAAATTCTAGAGATATCTGCATAATAATATGAGACATTGAAATTTTTTGTTAGATCTCACTTCTATTTTTTAGCATGTTTATAATGCACTTACTGAGGATATAGTTTACTGATTGATTTTTGGACTCACTTTGATTTGTTATTTGAAGACGGATTTGATGCAAGCTTGTAGATATGGTCATTGGGAAGTAGTTCAGACCCTTATGCTCTTCAGATGCAATGTGAGTTTGGCTATATTTTCCTCTCTTTCTCGGTCACTCGGTTATATCAGAACTGTTTTTCCCACTACTTAGCATTTAATTCTTCTGGAAACTATAGATCATAGGGATGGTTATTGGAAGTTGAAACTAAGTACTACTAAGTGGACATGAATTCCTGGTTATTGGAAGTTGAAACTAAGTGCTGCTAAGTGGACATAGTTTACTAATTGCATTTTTCCTATAAAAAATATGGAATGGTAATATTAGAATGTGTCTTTTGCATGACTCTAGTCTAGAGTGCTCGTGTGAGGAAACATATTAGGTATAAAATTTAGTGACAATGTTGGAATTGCTCTCTACTTTCTAATGTGTATATAATCATTTACACTGATGTTTAGTTGAAGTCATCCCAGCCCTAGAGCTATTCCCATTGTGCATGCCATGTTCTAATTTTATATTCAGTAAGATATATATTTGTTGAACTGTATGATTCTGAAGTAATGGCCTGTATTTATGATTTGAGCAACATAAAAATTCTTAGGAGGCATGGCTAACACTTTCATTATGATCAATTGATCATTAATACACAGGAGAATAGTTGGTGTAGGTCATGTTGAGGATTTTGAATCCATTCCCGATGCTGCTAAACGTGCAACATGTGAAAAGTGAGCACTTGATTTAGCTAAGATGATTCTCAAAGAAAGGAAAAAATTTGAAGGCATATATTATGGAATAAAATCTCTATGGCTTCCTTGTAAGTTTCATCCCATAGTTTGTTTAGGAGCAGATATGTCTAGGCAGGTAAGTAGAAAGCTTCTTTGAGAACTTTAATGTTTACTGTATTGTCTTTGGCTTTCTGTTTTTCAAATATGATACTTTACCCTCTCTTTTTCTAAAAATAATATTTCTAGGTTGCTTTTGGCTTACTTTCATTTGCAAAATTCTTAAGATGGAAAAATTTATATCAATACAGCCATACAGGCCATACCAAGTTATTCTGCTAGGAGATCCTTGTTTGAGCATTATGTTAAAACTCGTGTGGAAGAAGAACGCAAGGAAAAGCGTGCTGCACAAAAGGCTGCGATTGAGGGGTTTAAGCAATTACTTGATGAAGCCTCAGAGGTTTTATATTTGCTCAATTTGAAGCTCATTGTACTTGTTCTTGTTTTCATCAAATCTATCTGCCTTCAACTTGTGACTCTACTGAATACTTATTATAAGTCTAAGTTTAGTTATTTATCTTGTCTTGAGTCTTTATGCTAGAGAATTATTTATTATTTTGATAACTTTGTAAACTCATTATCTAATAGTTAGTATAAATTTTATTTTTATATTTAAAAGTTTATTTGTCTTATTATCTAATATTCTGTATAAATTTCATTTCTATATTTAAAGTTTATTTGCATTAATTGTTTACTATTTTTCAAATAGAACAAAATAATTAAAAAAATATGGCTATTAAAATCGACGACAGCATTGTCGCTTTTTAAAATTTAAAATAGACAAAAAAAAAAAAAACAAAATATAGACAAAGAATTTGTCGGTATCTATAAAATTAAATCGACGACAACTGTGTTGATTTTAATGAATCAAATATCGACAGCAAGGACGTCGATTTTATATAATAATATCGACGGCAGCATTGTCGATTTTGTTAAGCTGGTAAATCATATTATAGATGAAAATATTGTCGATTTTATTAAATCAAATGTCGACAGAAAATGACGTCGATTTTATATAATAATATCGACGCAACGTTGTCGATTTTAGCAAGAAGGTAAAATTCTTATACTTATATTATAGACAGAAAGACCGTCGATTTTAATAAATTATTATCGACGGCTACCCAAGCCGTCGATTTTATTAGAATTTTGAAAAATCGACAAGCTTAATAGCGACCATCTCCGCCGTCTATTTTGCCGTCGATTTTTAATATTATCGACGGCTTAGCCGTCGATTTGGCCGTAGATTTTAACGATATTTCTTGTAGTGTATGAAATTATTAGATATTAACTGTATATCTGTCTTAGCTTGCTTACACAATAACTTGTGTTAATTGCACAGGAATCTTACACACATAGACTAGAGGCCACGACACAGAAGTCTCAGCAAAGTAGGGAGGCCGCCGCCGATGGGTCTACGACCTCAATTGTCGACCCTGATGCAGTTTGGCGTGAGACCGCCTTAGCCTCGTACAAGAACTGCGTATACGGGATGAGATCGTTCTTCACTAGTAGCCTCCGCACCTTGACCTTGAGGCCGTCGTTAGGCTCTGCCACCAGTCGAGCCGTCCAACCCGAGGAAGGCATGGATCTAAGGCTCTAGGTGCAGGAGCTCCAACGTAGCCTTCACCAGCAGGCTCAAGAGCTTAACAATTATTGAGAGAGGTATAAAGAGATTCTCATCCGCGTGACATCTACATATGAGCTCAGGTTGGAGTTTAAGGAGTTGTTGGAGCAGATAGAGCATATGGAGACTCAGATGGAGGTATACCAAGACCAGCTACGCGCCGCTATTATCGACCCTGCTGGTGGCAGCGGTAGTATTGGTGGCACACGGACATTGTCACCACCTCCTGCACTGTCGACTCAAGGCCACGGAACTGACGACGACGACTACTACCTGGATCTGTAGATATTAGATTTTTGTTTTATTATTTCATACATTTATTTAGTGTACTTGACTTTCATTTAATTTGCACATTGTATTATTTATTTATTTTAAATAAAAAATTTTCATTATTTATGAATTGACCACTAATTATGTGAAAATAATTTCAATTTAAAATTAAAATTGATCATTTATTTCAAATTAAAAAAATGACATTATCGTCGAAATTATTGTAGGAATAATCCGACGATAACATGGCGCGAAACAACAGGTTTTGGTGCCAACGTTACCACCAGAAAAATTCACCGGTAATCAATTCGTTTCCTGAGCTGGTAATCCGTTGTAAAATCTGATGGTAATTACCGTTGGACGAAATAAATCCAACGGTAAATATTTACCGGCGAGGTTTATACCATCTGATTGTTTTCGATGGTGAATCGGACGGTGAATTGATTACCGTCAGATGTATTTAAAAAAACCAACAATAAATTTGACGGTACTCAACGTTTTTTTGTAATGTATCTTGTTTGTTAAAAAAACTGATATAAATACAATAATTAAATTTTTTTTTTTATTTTTCTTTCTCTTACCATAAACAATCATCAATATTCTTCCACCACTATTCTTCACAAGATATCATCAATCCAAACAAAAATTCACAAATTTAAGAATATAACATCTAGATCAACAACTTAAATGATGAAAAATTAAATCAAATATTTTTTTAAAAAAAAGAAAAAGAAAAGCGAGAGAGACAAGAAAGAACAAGAACAAAAGGAAGAGAAGAAAAAGAAAGAGACAATAAGGGTTAAAATTTGAAAATTTGGTATTTTTGTGAGCACAAAATAAAAAGAAAGATTATTAGAAATTTCTCTCTCTTAACCAAGTTTTATGTTTCAAATTATATGTGCAACTAAAACACTGAGATACAAAAATGAGATGAACATAACATTTTAAAGTCAAATTTTTTACCTTTCCCTCAATCCAATTTCATAATTCCATTTCAAGTCAAATTTGAAACATTTTGATTGGCTTGTTCTTTGATATTATATCATATGTGCTAAAATTCATATAATAACTCAAGAATAAATTTGATATTCAGATATTATTGTAAATGTTCTTGTGTTGTGTATGAATGTACAATAAAAAAAATATTTATTTAATTTATAGACTAAAAATACAATCTAATCGTAATGAAAAAATCAAGATAATATCAAACTAAATAAACATAAAATTAATTATGAAAAATATACTTAGATATACTACACAGATATATAATATTTAAAATACATTTTAACATATCTCTCAAACTCAAATAACAATTTGATTTTGCAACTTTTTAAAAAATAAAAGAATAAAAAAACTAAAATAATATGTAAATAAAATTTTCAAAAATTTAGAACTATTATAAACAGGCAGAACTTGAGATGTAGAGATAATTGGAAGAATTTGGGGGTGTGAAAATTTAGGTCATAGACGAAACTGTTAAAACTCAAGATGCAAGCGAAATTTCATAAATTTAATTTGTGTCATCAGTGATAAAACAAGTGTCAAAAACATAACACACTTGAGCCTAGAATAAATAAGAGGACATAAAATAAATATACAAAAAAGAGAACCAAAACAAATGAAGAACAAAATGATAATGATATGGTTGTCTTATGATCAAAGAATAAGAGAATAATTAAATAAAAATAATAGAAATATGAAAAATTTGTTCTCTATAGATAATCTAAAAAAATAATCTTCAAATATTCAAGAAAAATTCCATGACTTTAATATCATATCAAAATTTATGATAATAATTAAAGGATAAACTTGATATTTAAATTTTGTTATTAATCGATGTTGTTGTGTTGTTGAATTTGTGAATGTAGAATAAGAAGTGCTTGCTTATTGGCTAAGGATACATTCTAATCATGAAGATAAAATTAAGGTAATAACAAACTAAATAATTATAAAAACAATTGAAAATATACCTTAATACTATATTGATATATGATATCTAAATTTGTTCTAATATTCTGTATTACCCTTGTAAAAAGACTTTGTGTATTCTTATGTTCATCTTTAATTTCTTATATATATATATATATATATATATATAAAGACATAGACATTAAAAAAATGTGTACATTAATCATACATATTTTTACTCTGACGGCCCTGCATATGTTAAAAGGCTTCATTACATGACACACAGTAAATCGCGATGGTTTATTTTGATAATGGTAATAAATTTTAAATTGCCGCAAAATCACATGTATTCCAGCGATTATATCAAGTGGTGTGGTTTGTGGTACCGGAGTTAAGTTTTGGAGCGATTTTAAAAAACTGCTGATATAACCGTCAATTCAATATATTGCATCAAATAATTTGGTGGTAGTTTATGGTCAGATAGAATTGAATTGAATGTTTTTCGACGGACATAAATCGCCGCAATTTAAATTTGTTAAATCTTTTAATAATAAATTTGTGGTGGTCACTAACCGCTACAAGGGTAACTGCATAGTTTTTAAATTATTTTCGGCTGTTTTATAATTGCCACTAATTCCAGTATAGAATGTCGCAAAAATGTTGTATTTTGCACCCCAAATTGCAATTTTTTTAATAATATTTTAGAGGTATTTTTTGGCTCTTTTTTTATTCTTTTAATATTACAAATATTATTATTTTTCATCTAAAAATTTAAATTAATGACAAAAGCAAATAAAAATGTAACTGCGAAACAAATTAATATATTTATAAAAATATAAATAAAGTGTATCTCTTGTTAAGAGTCAACTTTAAAAAAATATATACTTCAAAAAAAATAATATCCAATCTTAATATCTATTTTTTACTCTGTCACTCCAAAAAATTCATCCCTACAGCAATGTCTGGTGACGGCTGCTCACTGTGCCATTGAATTAGATATCTCAGAGAATTCCTTATTTCTTGCATCTTTTTCTTTTTTGCTATTACTTCATTCTCGACTGCCTTCTTTTTCAATTTCTTAGCTGTTACTTCTGCCTGTAGTTCAAATAGTACCTTTTGGGTCTCCTCGATTTGAACTTTGTCGTCCGGTTGATGCGAATTCGAATCAAATAGTTGACTACGTTAGGAGTCGGTTCGAAACCCACACCACGCACTCTACCCGAATACTCTTTTCCGAGAGCTTGAGCAAGCGAATTATTTTGAAACAAAACTCTAGAGGACTCATTCTGTTCCTCAATCTCCACAATTATTCTTTCTTACAAACATAAATAAATAAACATAAACAATTACCAGCTAGGACATAATTAAATAGACTTTCAACATAATTTCATAATTAAAATCAACGAAAAACAACATAAAATAATCTCAACGTAGTACTTACACCAATTGTATGGTTTCTTCGTGGATATAGGAGTCATCATTTCGTTTGTGTACTAAATTCTATAACCTCTGATTTCTACTAAGTTTTCTCCTTTATAGTTCTGACTATAATAATATAGTTTATACTATCACTGTTACCAACAAAATAATTAAACCTTAAAAAAAACGTAAACGAGAAGGAAAAAGTGAATTCAAACATAAATTACTTTTTTTTTTCTCGTCAAGCTTCTCGAACTATCAATAGGAATGTATATTTGTTTCGATTGCTTCACGGTGTTTTTCTGCACTTTTATGCTATCAGAGATAAAATTAATTAGACATCAATTTCGTCCAACTCAATGCAACATAAATAACATTACTGTGTTACAAATTTAAAATAACTTACTTTCACTCAAATTAAAATAACTCTTTTTTATTATTAACCAAATATTTTGAAAAAATATTATTAGATAATATTATTAAAATATAGAAAATATATTTTTTATTTTAATAACACTTGTAGAATGATTGCAGTAGTGATTATATAATAATATCCTAGAATCCTATATATATATATATATATATATATATATATATATATATATATATATATACTTTAAGTGATTGTGATGAATGTGAATACGATTACTAGTCAAAGAAGAGAGCTAATAATGATCATTCTGTAATTATTATATTGCTTTTATTATTGATAAACATAATGAATAGCTTTTTCCTTAAATTAGAATAGTACTTTTTTCCAACTGTATGATATGTGGTAACGATTAAGCATTTGAGCTTGTTACTACGGTACAAAAAGTTTAGGAAAGAAACGAAAAATTATTTAGAAAAGTATTATTTTGTTATTCATATTTTTTATTTTGTGATTACAAAGTTCTTACCAATATATAGATCAAGAGTACGCTAAGAGTACATTCGTTATGGAATAATATCCTAATAAATTACATTGATTTTTTTCTAATCCTCTTTGATATTTTCTTGATTTTGTTCCCTAATTATGATATTCTAATACTCCCCCTCAAGGTGAGTAGTGGGATCACCAATACTCAACTTGGTTAGAACTTTAGCAAGGGCTTGTTTTAAAACTGCTTTAGTAAGAATATCAGCCAACTGGTCTTCTGATCTCACAAATGGAAGCTCAATAATTTCATTCTCAATTTTTTCTTTGATAAAGTGTCGATCCACCTCAACATGTTTTGTTCTATCATGTTGTACAGGATTCTCTGAAATGCTGATTGCGGCTTTGTTGTCACATTTCAACTGGCTTGGCGATTGTGGTGGAAACCCAATCTCAGTCATCAATTGTCTTATCCACAATACTTCAGTTATGGCTTTAACGATTCCTCGAAATTCTGCCTCCAAGTTACCAGGTTGCCTCCAACAAGTGTAAAGTAATCAGCTGTTGATCTTCTATCATTTGGGTTGCCCGCCCAATCTGCGTCAGTGTATGCCTCAACCTTCAAATGGTCATTCCTTTTGAAAATGATTCCACTTCCTGGAGCTCCCTTCAAATATCGAACTATCCGCATAGCAGCTTCCATATGATCTTCTTGTGGCTTATGCATAAACTGACTTACTATTCCCACAGCATAAGCTATGTCAGGCCGAGTATGTGATAAGTAAATTAGTTTTCCAACCAGTCGCTGGTACCTTTTCTTATCTGCTAGGGTGGCACCTTCTACCATCTTCAACTTGTGATTAACTTGCATGGGCGTATCTATTGGTAAGTAATTGTCAATCTGATAATTTACTCCCTGTTTTTAATGAGGCCACTAACAATACACTACTAGAAAATTAGTTATTACAGACGGATATTTCCGACGGATTTTATCCCACGGAAATACAGACGAAATTTCAGAGGGATTTTTTGTCTGAAAACAAAAAAAATGAATTAGCATAAATTACAGACGGAAAAAAAAATCTGTCGATAATTTCGTCGAAAAAATTAATTTTTTTCGTGGGAAATGATTACAGACGGAAAATCCGTCTGTAATTAAATAAACAAAACACTGCGTTTTATTAAATCATTACAGACGAAAAATCCATCTGTAATTTAAAATTTTCCAACTAAAATATTATATTCTGCGTTTTATGATGGATTGTGCCCAAGCTCTATTCATTCAGAGCACCAAATCAAACGAGCTCAACCTGCATTCCCCTCTCCGTCGACGAGCTTCTTCTCCTTTCCTCACCCACAGAGCCACCGCCGGCTAACCTAACCGCCGCAGCTACCTTCTCCTTCTTCTCCTCTTTTATTAATTATTACTACTGTAGACTATAGGTGAGTAGGAGAGATTGGAGATCATTGTAGTAGGCTTAGGGTTTTCACTTTTCAACGATTTTAACCTTCAACCCTTTGTTGTCGTGATTGAAATTTGTAAGAGTGAAAATGGACGAAACTAGAGGGCAAAGCCGTCACGATGGAAGTTGAACCCAAAAAGCGCGAAGCTGATTCGGAAGGCGACGATCTTGTTGATGTTCCCTCGAAGAAGCCAAAGACGGAAGATTCTTCGGTTGTCGAAGCTTCTTTCGAAATTGATGCTGATGCGGCTGAGGATAAAGGTTCTAGGCACACAATGGAAGATGCTTGGGTTGTTCTCTTATGACGCAACTTTAGATTACCCTGGAAAATTAAGGTTATTATTATTATTATTATTATTATTATTATTATTATTATTATTATTATTATTATTATTATTATTATTACTACTACTACTTTGATTTATCACTAGTATTTGTTCCTCTTTTATTTTTTAACAAATAAATGGTGTGATTTGTGGAAATAGGGTTGTGGATAATTTGTTGCCTGTTCTTGAAATCAAATTCATTTCTTGATTTTTTGCATTCTGTTCTCTACTAATGATTATGAGAGCTTGGTTTTCAGGTGTGCACATTTTGCAAACATAATTGCTTATTTGTTGAGAAATGTTTAGATTGTTAATCTGGATTGCTGAACAAACAGAATTCAAAGAAACACTCGTGAGTTTTTCTTTTTCTTCTTCCCTTCCCTCTATGAATTTCGCTGTGCACACCAAGTATTCGATGGT
Source organism: Arachis hypogaea (assembly GCF_003086295.3). Lineage (NCBI taxonomy): Eukaryota > Viridiplantae > Streptophyta > Magnoliopsida > Fabales > Fabaceae > Arachis > Arachis hypogaea. The sequence continues at coordinate 34,599,775 of NC_092053.1, read as the reverse complement.
TTGCTTATTTGTTGGTTTGACCTAACATGAACATCAAATGTTTGTTAATTAGTCTCAGTGGATAATTAGGTAGATATATGTGCTCAATGTTGTGTTTGTGCAGATGAGGTATTTGATCTAATGACTGAACTGCTTTTGATCTAATTGTAGTGCTATTAGTGATAGTTGAGAGTGCCTTAACTTGTCAACTTTTACTTCATCTTCATTAGTACTTAGCTTCAGATTCTTAGATGCACTTGCGGATATTGTCACAATCAATAACATAACATTTTAAGATATGGCGCACGGCTAACTTGAATTCTGATCTAAAATGACATTTTACTTATTAATTATTATTGATTGTGAGCACAGTTCATGTGTGTCGATATATAAGTCCGTTTAGTTGATTTTCATGTCTATGCTTTATGTTAGGCTAACATCAATTTCATGCTTCAAGAGGCATTGTTCTAATTCACGGTTACTTGACCTTTATGAGGCATGCATCTCAAGGCATTCCACATAATTGTATCAAATTCCTAAATATTTCAATGGATCTTCAGATGAGTTCATTGATGCCAACATTCAACTCGCATTGGCTGTTGTGAAAAAGCTCCAGGAGAAACAGGAGACCCGAGCTTGCTTAGTAAGAAGACGCATTATTTTCATCCCATCCTTACTTAGAAAAAATATTTATTTTCATGAATAAATTTTTACCTTCTGTTTTTCTGGAGAAGATCTTATGATATATGTTCCCGGTTGTAGGTCTTCCCTGATAAGCCAGAAAAGCACAGAGCCTCCGAGTTGTTCAAATCAGCTCTGGATTCGGTAATGAAAATACACTTATAATTTTTTTTCCCATCTTTCTAATGGATTTATCTTATTTTTCTGCATCTTTCTTACTTTGAAGTGTCATTTTTGTTGTGCATTCAGATTGATGGCATTACCATTGGTTCCTTAGATATGTCCCTGCTGGACCTATGACTTCATTTTTCCGATCCATTAGGAACACCCTTGATTTTGATTTTGAAGATGAAAATGGGTTACTATGAAGCTTCTTTTTCTTTGAATTAATTTTATTTTCCTGTATAATGGTGTTTGGTTTTTCCTTGCAGGAGACTGACATTGGGAGGCACGTGAATCGGTTGCGGAAGCATTCCTCCAATAACGTTCGCAGATTGGTGAAGCTACTTGTGAGGTTGTTGATTAAACATACTTTTCTTTTTATTTTCAAAATTGAATTAATCTTATCATAATTTCAGTGTACTTGATTGAGCTTTTTTATTTGCAGGAAGTGGAAGGAAATTGTGGATGAGTGGGTGAGGTTGAATCAACCGGGTGGAACAGCTTCTCTCATGGGTAAAACCAAACCTCAACTCAAATGTTTTGGGACATTTTTCTTAGTTAAGGAATTAGAAATCCAAGTGTTTGATGATAATTGTTGGCGTTGCATTTACATTTGCAGCTGATGGGGACTCTCCACCGCTGAAAACCACCCAAAACGGTCATCATCAGGTCTTTCTTGGACCTTTTTTTAATATTTATTTTTTATATCATGGTAAAGTTTAAGGCCCTGTTTGGCGTTATTAATTCGGCCATAGGCGAGTGCAGTTGGAGGAGAAGAGCGAGAAAGACCGCCAAATCTGCTCCTCATTTTACATGTTTATTGTAAGCCAATTTCTTTACGGAGACTTAGCAAACACAAATTTGAGCTGCAGGATTGAATTCGCCCTTGGTGGCTTTTGTATTTGATTCTAACTGACATTACTAACAAGAAATACAATTTATTCTCTTATTTGCAGGTATATATATGGTGATTCACAGGTAAGGAGTGTGACCCTTGTTGACCCTGTATCCTCAACTTCAGGAGCTCTCCCTATTTGTGTTCTGGAATACCCTGTGGTTAGAGAAGTGGTTTTGGGGTTCTCCTTGGCCTTTGCAAAGATAGTGAACATGTGCTGTTCCAAGAGGATTAGAGTTGCAGATGCGGATGCATAGAGGTTGCTGTTGAAGGGCAGGGATGGAGAAAAGGCAGTTGTCGCTATTGGGAATAAGCTAAATTATAGCTTTGATATCGCAGAATTGGGTGGTTCAGAGAACCTGAAAGCTGTGCCAATGCAAGTGTTGTGGTCTTCTGGTTGGTCTAAGGAATGGAGTGATGAGGGTAATCGAGTCGCTCGTGCTCTTCCATGGGCAAATTTTGTCACACATTCTGGAGGACGGTGGCCTCAGGTGAGCACAAAATGATTGATTGATTGATTAATTGATTAATCGATTGCCTTTAAAATAATGATATTGCCTACCTTATTTTCGCATGCTATCATGCTCGTGCACAATGTTTGTGTTACGATACTACTTTCTAATCAGGTTGGAATAGAAACCCTGAAAGGCTATGCAATTCTGTTTTTGTTTGTGAAAGTTGTATTCTTTCTAGTTAGTACCTGAGTGAGCTGGTTGCAGCAATGGCACTTGAATTATAAATTGGAAACTGTAATTTCAATACTAGAGTGTGGAGTGTGGTGAGTGTGACATGCTCTATGCATCTAAAGATCTCTGGAGTCTCAAACTTGTTATAGTTTGATTGAACTTTCTAATTTTAAATTAATCAAATATCAAGTTGAACTTTTCAAAGTTCCCAACCCTTTATTGATATAGTAAAGAAGCAATGCTTATATTCTAAGCTGGTTTCTTATGTTTTAATAACTTGATTGGGTTTTTTCTAATATTATTAGGTTCCATTTTAATTAAATATTCTCATTGTAGACATGATACATGATAGGGCTGGTTTCTTATGCATGTTTCCATGATCTTTAAAAAAAAACTAACCCTGAGAAATCTATGAAAGAGTTCCAAATTATTGCAGGCAGATACTTGAAATTTAATCAAAACTAACTGCAGTGGTAACAACTCCTTTTTGGTTCTTTTTTCTAATAATTGCCTTATTTGTTGTCTGAGTGTAGATCGGATATAGTAAGGTAGACATCCTCAGAAAGTGGGAAGCGGCGAATAATTTTGATGGACCAAGAATCTCAAGAAGCAAGTATATTGCCATCATCACTAAGAAGCTCAAGAAAGAATGAAGCTATCCATAAATTAGGATATTGAATCTTGATGAGTCCACTAGTAGTTATTTGTCATCTAATGTATTTAGATTGTATTATTGCATGGAAATAATTGCTTCTTATTATAAAGAAAGCGATTTATACTCATTGGTGTGTTTTTCTATTTATACCATCAATAAAAATTTGTATTTATTAAATTTATATTTATTTTGTATGAAAATAAGTTTATTTTGTAATTAGAAAAATAAAAAAAAATCTATTTTACTTTACTGACAGATTTACAGACGGATTTTCTGTTTGTAATTAGAGTGTAAGATGATTTTCTAAAGTTCAAATTACAGACAGAAAATCCGTCGAAAAATCCGTCTGTAATTACAGACGGAAAATTCGTTTGAAAATCCGTCTGTAATTACAGACGGAAAATCTGTCGGAAAATCCGTCTGTAATTACAGACGGAAAATCCGTCGGAAAGTTCGTCGCCTTTGGGAAATGGATAGAAAATTTACAGAGGAAAAATTCGTCGGTAACTGGTAAAAATCCGTCTGTAATTTTCTGACGGAAAAAAAATCCGTCGGTAAATAATTTCCGACGGGGCTTTTACAGAGGGACAAAATCCGTCGGTAATTTCGTCGGTAACCAAAAATCCGTCTGTAATAAAGACTAAATTCGTCTGTAAATCTGTCTGTATTAATCAATTTTCTAGTTGTGATAACAGTATAGCACTGGAACATGAAGAACCAGAGCCCAATACCTTTATTCTTCCTCCAAGAAGAAACAGAGGGATTCCTCCTGATCGGTACTCACCAGAACATGTTTTCCGTAACTCAAGATACCCAATAAGAGTGGCTAGAGAAGGAATGGCAGATGTTGCAAAGGCTTTTTCCGCCAGACTCTTAACAGAAGACATTCCAAGAACTGTCCGAGAAGCCAATGCGAAAGTTGAATGGCGAAAAGCCACGAATACAGAAATGGAAGCTCTAGAGAAGAATGGAACTTGGAAAAAGTGTATCCTACCGACAGAAAAAAAGCCAGTCGGGTGCAAATGAGTTTTCACCATTAAACACAAGGCAGATGGCACTATTAAACGGTACAAGGCAAGGTTGGTGGCCAAAGGTTATACACAGACCTATGGTATCGACTACACTGATACTTTTTCACCGGTTGCAAAGATTAATACTATCAGGGTGTTATTTTCAATAGCAGCAAATGAAGACTGGTCACTCCATCAATTTGACGTCAAGAATGCTTTCTTGCATGGAGAGTTGAAAGAAGAAGTGTACATGGAAGCTCCTCCAGGTTTCTCAACGGGATTTGGAAAACATGAAATTTGCCGATTAAAGAAGGCTCTTTATGGGTTTAAACAATCTCCACGTGCCTGGTTTGGAAGATTTACAGTTGCCATGAAAAGGTATGGGTACAAGCAAAGCAACTCTGATCATACCCTTTTTTTGAAAAAACGGGAAGATTTAATCACTTGCCTAATAATCTATGTGGATGATATGATCATAACGAAGTGATGCTGAAGAAATTGCAAAATTGAGAAGAAACCTATTTACAGACTTCAAAATGAAGGATTTGGGAGGACTCAAATATTTCTTAGGAATAGAGGTTCTACGATCCAGTAAAGGAATCTTTATCTCCCAAAGAAAGTACATTTTGGACCTTCTGGCAGAAACAGGAATGGTGGATTGCAAAGTTCTTACCAATATATAGATCAAGAGTACGCTAAGAGTACACTCGTTATGGAATAATATCCTAATAAATTACATTGATCAAGAGTACGCTAAGAGTTGTTTTCTACGTTGAGTGAAGTATGCTCGGTGGCTCCATCTACTTGCTCTGTTTGAACAGTTTCTGGGCAACAAAGGTTATTTAGCCAACTTGGTGATTCTTTATTGTTCTCCCCCTGAATGCCATGTTGGTGGCTAAAATAAAATTCGAATTCTAAAAAAATCACAATCCATGGTAACATGAATACGACAAGTGATTGGATTGTAGCACCTATACCCCTTTTGGTGTGTAGCATACCCAACGAAAACACATTTTTCTGCACAAGGATCAAGTTTGGTTCTATTGGCTTTGGGAATATGGACAAAGATGGAACATCCAAATACTCGAGGTGGTAAGGTTAGAATAGGCGGGATTGCAATTTGAGTAGTCAAGACTTATAAGGGTGTTTTGTGGTGGAGAACTTGGGTAGGTAGGTGATTTAGTAAGTAGGCAGAGGTCGCTATAGCTTCAGGCCAAAAAATTTTTGGAACTTGTGCATCAAAAAGCATGGGTCGGGTCATCTCAAGTAACTTACGATTTCGCCGCTCAGCCACACCATTTTGTTGGGGGTGTATTTGGGCAGGAAGTTTGATGAATAAGACCATTTTTCATAAAAAAATCGCGCATTGACTGGTTTATAAATTCCCCACCATTATCTGAGCGAAGTACTTGGATTTTTTTGTTGAATTGAGTTTGAATCATTTGGTAGAAAGCAAAGAACTTATCAGGCACTTCAGATTTGTGTTTTAAAAAATATACCCAAGTCATGCGAGAGAAATCATCCACAAATAACACAAAATATTGAAAATTATTGTGAAAAATAGGAACTGGACCCCACACATCTGAGTGTATTAGAAAAAAATGGAATTAACTCTAGTGTTGGTTGGAGGAAAAGAAACTCTGTGATTTTTTGCACGAATACAAGTTTCACATTTAAGGGGTTTAGTACTACTTGTAAAAAGACTAGGAAATAGTAACTTGAGGTACCCAAATGAAGGATGTCCGAGACGCCTGTGCCATAACCAAAGTTACCTAGTAACCGTTCCGTGAGCAAGCATGGCATGACCCTGGTGTGCTACTTCATCAACGTAGTAAAGGCCTTCTCGCTCAGTACCACGCCCAATGATCTCCTTCGTAAGAATGTCTTGTAAAAGACAAAAGGTAGAGTACATGAGTACCACACAATTTAGTTCCTTTGTTACTTGGCTAACAGACAATAATTTTGATGATAGTTCAGGGACATAGAGGTAATTTTTTAATTTCAATTTTTCTGAAAAAGTAATGGAGCATCCTCCTTTAACATCAATTAATTCTCCACTAGCTGTTTCAATATGAGCTTTTGAGGGTATACTCAAGCTATTAAAATCATGGAGGTCATGAGTCATAGTATCGGTAGCCCCACAATCGAAAATCCAATCATTTATCTTTTTAATTGGATTCTGATTTTGGGTATCCCATTTATATTGAGTCGCGGTCTGGGCTGAGCAGGCATGGAGTTCAGTAGTCCTTGCCCTTACCGCCACTGCTGCCTTGCCATAGTGACTTGCTTCCTCTCTTCTGGCCTCGCCACCGCTGTTGGTAACCTCTGGGATGCTCACGGCTCCCTTATTCTGATTTCTTGATGACTTGGGATTATTTTTCCACCATAACCCACAATATTAAAGCAATTTTCTTTGGTGTGTTTCTTCTTTCTTCTTACACCAATTGCTTTTTTCATCAGAGTTGCCCACAATGGATAATCATATCCGTTTAGTTTGAAACCAATTGACAAATTGTCGGAATTGGTTTGTGATGATCGCATTCCAAAACTATTGCGTAGCATATTTGCAATTTGTAAAGAAATGGTTGATTTTGAGTCTCTAGAACCTAACTCTGCTCTGATACCATGTTACCATGGTACAAAGAGTTTAGGAAAGAAACGAAGAATTATTTAGAAAAGTATTATTTTGTTATTCATATTTCTCATTTTGTGATTACAAAGTTCTTATCAATATATAAATCAAGAGTACGCTAAGAGTACACTCGTTATGAAATAATATCCTAATAAATTACATTGATTTTTTTTAATCCTCTTTAATATTTTTCTGATTTTATTCCCTAATTATAATATTCTAATAGAGCTAACTGAGTTTCCTCACATTTTTGTTCATTCTCTTTCAAGCTTTGTCATATTCACCTACAATCCCATCATTGTATTTATTATTTTATTTACACTCAATCCATGAGACATCAACATACTATTTTAAAAGCATGCAAACATGCCAAGAGCGTTCTAAAATAATAATTGAATTGATTTAGAAATCAATTTTAAAATTTAAATTGTAAATTAGTGATAACTGAAAATATTTAAGTATATTAGTGTTTTATAATTTTATCATTTTCTATCCAATTATATATTACATAGACTTCTGCCTCCTCTTCTAAATCTCTATTTTCTAAATACTAATATTTAATAGTAAATTGTTCTTTTTATTTATTTAAAAATTGAGATTAACTTAATTATAACCAAATCCTATCGAAAAATTGAAAAAAGAATAAAATAAATGAATGAAATTTGTGAATCAAATCCATTCTCTCTCTCTCTCTTTCCAAACTAGATAATTAGTTTGTGGATCAAATCATTCCAATTAAAAAGAAAAAATTCAAACACATGCAGAAGAATTTTTCGTTACTCACTTTCGAAGTAATTAAGTTTGTTGACTCAACCAAGCTATTAAGGATTTTCATTACTAATAACTTCTAACTAATCGATATTATGGTTGAACTCGATAAATAATTTTAATAATACTCTCTCAAAGTCATCATTATCCAATTGTCTTATCCTAATATATTCCGCTGCTTAACAAATTCTTTTATTTTTTTAGCACAATTATCTAACTTATTTAATAATATGAAGAAATTTTATGGATTCATGATATGATAACTGTTGGGCTACGTGGGGAGCTCTCGAGATTTAGAGGAGGAATTAATTGAGAGAATATAAAATGAGAAGACACCACATTCAACTCAAAACTTTAAGGTAGTAAGTTAATGGGTCTCTTATTTTATAAACTTCTCACTCTTCTTTGTTTTCTTCAATAATGTGGGATTAATTTAATATACTGCTACTCATACTTGTAACATTAACAATATCTCCCTCAAGTGTGAGTCTCCAAATCAAACATCAACTCCCCTCTAGTTCCTCCACCTACCACATATGAGTATTCGTCCATCACACCATCGCAACACATTGCAGGACACGCCGCCTGAATCACCTTTGCCGAAAAGATATGAGTATTCGTCCATCACACCGCCGCACCACACTGCGGGACACACCGCCCAGACTACTTTTGCTGGAGAGACTTTTGATGCTTCACCTTGAATACTCTTTGAACTAAACCGATTAATCATCGGCTCTGATATCATTTGTTGGACCACTATAGGGAGCTCTCGACCACCGGGGAGATTTAGGGGAGGAATCAAGTGAGAGAACCTAAAATAAAAAGACACTACATCCAACTCAAAACCTTAGGATAATAAGTTAATGAGTCTCTCATCTTATAAACTTCTCACTCTTCCTTGCTTTTTTCAATGTTGGACTAATTTCTTATTAACTATTTTATGGCAGTCAAGACTACAGAAGTGTGTTGTACTTTCTACCATAGAGGCAGAATTTATTACAGTAACTGAAGCATGTAAAGAGTTATTGTGGATGAAGAAATTTCTTGTAGTGCTTGGCTTTAAGCAAGACCGTTATGTGTTGTTATGTGATAGTCAAATTGCTATTCATCTTGCCAACAATTTTACTTTTCATGCATGATATAAACATATTGATGTTAGGTATCACTGGAAACGAGATGTGTTAGATTCTAAGTTGTTGAAACTTGAAAAATTTCACACTGATGATAATGGTGCTTATATGATGATAAAAGCATTGTCAAGAGATAAATTTGAAACATGTTGTTTGATCGCCGGAACGGCGAGGGCCTCCACCTAGTCGAGAAGGGGAGATTTCTTGCGTTTTTTTTCTCTTCTTTGTGAGGCCCAAGTCCAATTTTTTGGGGTGTCTCTTTGCACCCATTATGTCATAACCCTAATTAGATTTTTGGGGTCATTTTTAGAGTGAGAGTGTATCCATCAAAGTGAGAGAGAAGAGGAAAAACAAAATTTATGTTTTTATGCAAAGCAGTAAATTTCAAATAGCAGTTTCTCATTCGTTCACTATTGGATCGGCTTGAAATTTGAACTACATGTTCCTCTAATTTTGTTCTTCATTTTGGACAGTAAAGATGTTGATTGAAGGTCTGCAGCGGGAGAATATATAATAGTCCATACTTTGCCCGAGTTTAGACGACGCAAACTGGCGTTCAACGCCAGTTCCATGTTGCATTCTGGAGTTAAACGCCAGAGACAGGTTGCAAAGTGGAGTTAAACGCCAGAAAGAGGTTACAAACTGGCGTTCAACTCCAAGAGAAGCCTCTACATGTGTAAAGCTCAATGCTCAGCCCAAGCACACACCAAGTGGGCCCCAGAAGTAGATTTCTGCATCATTTACTCATTTCTGTAAACCCTAGTAACTAGTTTAGTATAAATAGGACCTTTTACTATTGTATTTATATCTTCGGATCAGATCTTTGATCTGTTTTACGCTATCTTAGACCTTTATGAGGGCTGGCCATTCGGCCATGCCTGAAACTTCATCACTTATGTATTTTCAACGGTAGAGTTTCTACACACCATAGATTAAGGTGTGGAGCTCTGTTGTTCCTCATGAATTAATGCGAAGTACTACTGTTTTTCTATTCAATTTAAGCTTATTCCTATTCTAAGATATTCATTCGCACACAAGAACATGATGAATGTGATGATTATGTGACGCTCATCACCATTCTCACCTATGAACGCGTGCCTGACAACCACGTCTGTTCTACATGCAAACAAGCTAGAATGAGTATCTCTTAGGTATCTAATACAGGGGACCGAGTCCGAGATATTAGAATCTTCGTGGTATAAATTAGAACCAATGGACGGCCATTCCTGAGATCCGGAAAGTCTAAACCTTGTCTGTAGTATTCCGAGTAGGATCTGGGAAGGGATGGCTGTGACAAGCTTCAAACTCGCGAGTGTTGGGCGTAGTGACAGACGCAAAAGGATAGTAAATCCTATTCCAGTATGATCGAGAACCGACAGATGATTAGCCATGCAGTGACAGCGCATTGGACCATTTTCACAGAGAGGACGGGATGTAGCCATTGACAACGGTGATGCCCAACATACAGCTTGCCATGGAAGGGAGTAGGAATAATTGGATGAAGACAGTGATAAACCCCATTTTTAGGGTTTATCTTGTATTGAATTTAGAGTATTTTGATGACATTTTCTCGCATTTAACCTATGAATTAGCATGGTTTTGTTATCTCTCCCGTATTTGTGCTTAGGTGTAAAAACATGCTTTATAGGCCTTATTTTGATGAATTTTGATTTCTCCTTGATTCCATAAGAGGCCTTGATGTGTTTGCTAGTAATTCCAGGATTGAAATAGGCCAGGCATGGATCAAAGGAAGCAAGGAAGGAAGCATGCAAGTGGAGAGAAGCACAAAAAGCCAAAGAATTGATTACGGCCAAGCACGCGCACGCACACAAGGCGCTCGCGCGCACATTGCGGAATCAGCCAGGGACGCGCACGCGTCGATGTCTGCACATGACTTCATTAAGGCAACACGTGCCTGGCGATTTTAAGGGGTTTCTGAACCCATTTTTGGCGCCAATTGCTGATAGAAAGGAATAAAAGGATCAAGGCCTAAAGGGGAGACATAACAATTGGAGAAGAAGTTAGTGATAGCTTTAGTTTTAAGTAGTTTTAGAGAGAGAAGCTCTCACTTCTCTCTAGGATTAGGATTAGGTTTAGGTTAATATCTCTTCTTATATCTAGGGTTAATTCATGCCTTAATTCAATTCTCCTTTGCCAATTCTTAATCTTCTCCTCTCCCTCTCTTTAGTTATGTACTTTAATTCTTGTAATTCTTCACTTTGTTTTGGATAGATTGTTGTTTCTTTTATTCCCTTTTAATAATGCAATTTGAGGTAATTCATGATAATTGTGATTTCCTTGATTGTTGTTGTTAATTCTTTACATTCAATTGTAGTTAGAATTCACTCTTGTTGTGATTGACTATACTTTTCTTTTGTGCCTTCCAAGTGTTTGATTAAATGCTTGGTTGGATTTTTGTATAGATTTTGTTCCTCTTGGCCTAGGTAGAGTGATTAGTGACTCTTGAGTTATCTAATTCCTTTGTTGATTGATAATTAGAGATTGCTAATTGATTTGAATGCCTCTAAAGCTAGTCTCTCCTTTAGGAGTTAATTAGGACTTGAGGAATCAAATTGATTCATCCACTTGACTTTCCTCCATGGTTAGAGGTTAACTAAGTGGGAGCAATGAACAATTCTCATCACAATTGAGAAGGATAACTAGGATAGGATTTCTAGTTCTCATATCTTGCCAAGAGCTTTTATAGTAGTTAGTTTATTTTCATTGCCATTTACTTTTCATGCTTCTTATCCAAAACCCCAAAATAACTCATAACCAATAACAAGACACTTTATTGTAATTCCTAGGGAGAACGACCCGAGGTTTGAATACTTCGGTTTATAAATTTTAGGGGTTTGTTTTAGTGACAAACAACTTTTTGTATGAAAGGATTAGTGATTGGTTTAGAAACTATACTTGCAACGAGATTTCATTTGTGAAATTCTAAACCGTCGAAAATCCAATCATCAAAATGGCGCCGTTGCCGGGGACTTGCAATGGTGTTGTGTTATTGGTTATTGTATATATGTGAATAGTGTGAATATGTCGCTTTTTTCTTTATTTGCTAGTTTTTGTTAGTTTTATTTTGCTTTTCCACTATGAATTCTCACCTTGGCTATGAGTTTGGTTCTAATTGTGTTGTAGGAAATATGAACTTCAATGATCACACTCATTATGGATGGAACCAACAAAGATGGGAGGAGCCTCAAGGAATTGTTCACTCCTATTGGCAACAACCTCCGGATACTTATAGGTATAATTACCATCCTAATACATGTCAATTCAATGGCTATGGTGACTCCTTTTGTGATGATCAAGCACCACCACCATATGCTTATGATTCTTATCCTCAACATGAACCTCAACCATACTCACAAGCCTTCCAAACACCACCTTATGATTCATATCCATCATATAACCAATCATCCATACCATATTTTTATGGCCATTATGAGCAAGAACCTCTAGAATCACCACAACCATATCAAGATTACTACCATGAACCACCTCAATACTCACCATCTCCATACCCTTACCAAGAAGAACCACCTTCCTACCATGAACCCTCTCTCCAAAACGATGAACCTTCCTACCCACCCCAAGCCCTAATAGACGATCCTCTCACTTTGTTACTTCAAGGACAAGAAGCTATGAAGCAGGATACACTTGAGTTTGTGACCAATTTGACTAAGGTGGTGCATACTTTAGCCCACCAATGTTTGAATACTCAAGGTGCTTCCATAGCCACATGTGGAACCGCAAAAGAAGAGCAAAGTATGAAGGAGAGATTGGAAACTCCGGTGGGGGATGAGAAATGCCATTTTGTATTGGAGCAACTAGAGGAAGCTATAATCATTGAAGAAAAGGAAGAAGTGGTTGAAGATTTAGGAGATGTTGAAAGTCCAAGGGAATGTAGTCTCATGGAGCACTCTTCTAAGGAGCTTGATATTGAAGTTGAAGAAGGTGCGCTACCCCCAAGGCATATCATCGTTGGAGACTTGGAAGAAGTTTATCAAGAGATGGATTCAATCATGGATGAATTTCTCTCTACAATGGAATCCTCTCCCATTGGACATGGAGTTGAAAGTATAAAAGAGTGTGCACAACCTCCCATACCCTTGGTGAGCAATGAGAAAGAGAGCTACCAAGAGGAAAACGTTGGCATGGTGTATATCGAAATTGAAGAATATGAAGAGGTTGACCAAGAAATGGATTTATTCATCAATGAATTTCTATCTAAAATTGAACCACCTCCCATTAGGTAAGAAATCAAAGTTCTTGAAGACAACACCAAGCTATGTGATAAGAGGGGAAGGGTTGAAATCAAGGAAGCTCGCAAAGAGGTGGAAATACACAAAGAAGAGTACAAGGAAGTAGACCTTGCATTGTCTAAGCGTGGGGAGGTCTCCCTCCCCGAGTCACCATCCAACACAACATTCAAGTGGGTAAAATTCTTATCCATAAGCTTTACCTTCTCGCTTGAATATGGTTTGATTGAAATGGATGGACAACTTAGAGCTCTTTGCGGAATTAAAAGCAAGAATGAGTTGTGTAGTGGTTGCAAGTTAGAAATTAGGCTCATTAAGGTCAAAGCTTCAAGGTATAGGAACGATGATTGGAAGAATACTACTTTGCATGGGTCTCAAAGGAAGGCTTGGTATATTAAAGAGAATTCTATATGTCAACCACCCGGAAGGAAAAAGTATGAAGATCAAATTGAAGACGGGTGTGAAGATAAGATATGGGATCCCGGTTCGCTATGTGAAGACCAACTATGGGGCCTCATATCTTGGGTAGAACTTTGCCCAAGCTTGACGAAAATGGTTGGAAATTCTGTCAACCAATTGAGAAGCAAGGATCCTTGGAGATTCAAGGACGAGTACAAACACAAGCCACCATGACAATAGGCTTCTCAAAATGTCCAACTTAAGGACTTAAACTAAAAGTGCTAGGTGGGAGACACCCCACCATGGTAAACTCTTTCCATTCTCTTTTAAATTTGCCTAATAAGTGATTTGAGTTACCATTGTAGGTAGATGTTTCACATAATTTGTTTGTACAACTTAATTGTTAGCCTAGTCACGTGTATGTTGTGTTTAGTAGTAGATGAATAATATCAAATTGCATTTTTGTGAATTGTATGATGGTTGATTGAATAAAGAGTTGTGAGCAGTCTAGGGAGTACCTGAGCATAATTTTTCTGCTTGAAAAAAAAAAAAAGAGAAGAAGGGGGGAGGACGCGCGCGCACACCGTACGCGCACGCGTCCCTGAGCGGACGCATCATCACCCATTTTCCAGAGAGTTGGGCCTCTCTTAGGCCGGCGTTGTGCCTCAAGCCCAATTCCTTCCATGCTGACGCGCACTACGTGTGTGCGCGTCCATACAGCTATAAGGAAACGCACGCGTACGCGTCGATCTGCTGCTGCAACTTCTGGGCCAATACCAGAGAGTTACGCTGGATCTGGGCCAACTTTAAGCCCCCAGCTCAACTCAACTCACGCGAACGCATGCTGCACACGTCCGCACCCCTCTCTGTTTCGCTGTCCACGCGTTGGCGTACTTCACGCCTCCGCGCCCAACCAATAAGTTCAAGCCATCCACGCGAACGCGCACAGTGCGCTCGCGCGTCGATGCGTCTTAGCATCCTCTAAGCCAAAGGACCCGAGAGTTGTGCCAACTCTGGGCCCCTTTTAAGCCTCCAGCCCAACACATCCGCGCCGACGCGCACCTTGCGCGTCCGCGCCCATCCCGATTCCTTCACATACGCGCATGCGCGCATGGCGCTTCCGCGCCGTTCTTCCATTCCCTCCACCCACGCGAACGCGCACAGTGCGCGCGCGCGTGGACTCGAATTTTCACTTACCCCAGAGACGTGAGCCCTAGCGCATTCGCGCATTTCCCTTCTCTCCCTCCAACGTTCCATTTCCCTTCTCCCACCACTCAACCTTCAAACTTCTCCCAGCAACCGCCTCACCTCCGGCGAGCGCTCCGTCATCGTCGCCGCCGCCGCCATCAGTGCCTCGCCCTTCTCTCTTCATCACCCCCTCTCTTCCACTCACCCTTCCTCTTTGTCTCTGCCCATCTGTTTCTCAACATCTCAGTGCCGCCCATCTACCACTCACCGCCGTAACCGCCACCAACCGCGGCGGCGCTCTGCCCAGGTTAATCCCTCTGCTTCCATACCTCCCTGCCCTACTTCCACTTCCCATTTTCACTCTGCTCCCAGGTTCCTGCTTCAATTTTTGTTAAAATTTTGATTACTGTTAGCTTAATGTTAGTTAGTTGGAATTTGAATTTTTGTATGTTAGGTTAGATAGAAATAATTGTTGTTAGGTAGCTAGGTCTGGATAGAGGATTCTAAGCCTGATAAGTGCTCCGTTTGTGCATGATTCGTTGTTTGTTTACTTGGGTGTTGTATGCTGATTTTGGATTGCTGCGTATGCCATTTGTGTTGCTGGGTTGTATTTCACTGCTGCTGTGCTTAATTGATGTTGTCTTCTTGCTGCTTATGCTATGTTGCTATCTGGGAATGTCCAATTTTAAGCCGGATGCTGCCCAATTTTCAAGAAATCTGTTTTCCTTTTAATCTCTATTGTAATTTGGGCTAATTTCCGTTTCCTATTTGACTTCCGGGATTTGCATCAATCATGGTGAACATGACTTCTATGTCTAGCCACAACTCCTCTTTTATTGAGCCTAAATATCATCATACCACTAATCCACTTTTCTAACTCACTAATTTCTTTAACCATTTAACTTCTACTCACATTTAACCCTCTTTAACTATCCTTTCAAAAGTATGATGATTTTATTGCTTAATGAGTAAGAGTTGTTGACTTTAGTGAACATTGCATTCTTGGTTTACTTGTTCACTTATGCTTACTTGTTTACCAATTTTTTCTTTCTTTTTAAGAGCAGTTCACGTCATGATTGTTTATTAGCCAATTGATATCCTGAACATGCTTTCCTTGTTTCATGCTAAGTGCTTCACTTCTTATATTCTATCATACTTTTCAGGATGTCGGATAAAGGAAAGGCTATAGCCACTGCTTCCAAAAAGAGGAAGCACTCCAAGACCTCTACACCCCCACCATCTGCTAACTATGCGAGGAATCCGCTGAATGAGGAGGAAAAAGAAAATCAGTTACTCCCGTCCACTGATCCAACCAAATTTCCAAATCTCTACTGCGAGCTACACCTTTCCCATTATGCAAAGAAAAATCTGAATATTAAGAAGAAGCTGAATCTTCCCAATGATGTGAGGCGTGCCATAAACGCCCGTATTTCTGAGCTGGGCTTGGATTTCATCGATAGGGACTTGGGACGGATTAACATCTCGTGGGTCAAGGAATTTTACTGCAATTTCTTTCGACCAAGCTTGGATTCAGTATACTTGAGGGGTAGAGAGATTATGATCACTGAGGATGCCTTGAGGGATGCACTGCTTTGCAGAGTTGGTACTCCTGAGACTTGTGCCTACCAGCAGGCAGAGGTAGCTCTCCTCTCCATGACTTTAAACTATGAGGCGCTTAGGCGTGTGATTGCTACACCAGATGCTTCTTGGGTAATGGATTCGAGCAACACAAAGTCCAAGGGCATGCTATTTGCATATCTGACTAGGGAGGCTAGGACTTGGCAACAAATATTTGCCCACTATGTCTTCCCTACCACTCACTTTTCAGAGATTCCGATGGATATGCTAGTCTTGATTGGGTGTGTCATGGAGGGGAAGGAAGTATATTTTCCCCGACTGATTAGGCATAGCATGTGGAGAGCTCATATTCGTGGCTTGTTACCGTTTTCGACACTAGTTACTAGCTTAGCTGAGCTAGCTGATGTCCCGTGGGAGGACAATGACGTGACACCACCACCTCCAGATGACGACGACAAGGAAGTTACTATTCCCTGGGGTGTGTGGGTGCACGAGAGGCCCCCGACTAGCCGCTGTTCTCGAGCTAGAGCGGCAGTCGAGGCAGCTATACCATCTTCTTCGACAGCAGCCCCACCTCCTTCAGCACCCGAGGCCACTTACCTACTGGTTCAGCGTCTGTTTCGGTTCTTGGAGCGCGAGAGGCTCCATGTCAGACGCCGACTGGATCGGATGGATCAGGCACTCCTCTCCCTTGGCGCTGAGTTACCTCCGCTTCCAGACTCTCCGACCTCCGATGAGCAGGATCATCAGGAGGAGGCTGCGGATGAGCCGCTTCAGCGGGATGCACCTCCAGCTGCTCCTGACACTACAGAGATTCCACGGACCCATGAGGAGCCGGTTCCACAGCCTTAGACAGATTCAGTAGCTACCGTTGTACCTTCCACTGATCCTCCGGTTTAGCATCGAGGACGATGCTTGGTCTTAAGTGTGGGGAGGTCACCGGTAGCATCATTAGAAGACCGGTGAACATTTTGGCTACCTTCTGAGTTACCTTACTTTGCATAGCTCTTATATATATTTGATGCATCTAGAGTTTATTTTGGATACTCTTGCCATTTTGGATACCTTTACTGCTTATTTTGGATTTTAGATATTTTGATGCTTTTGGATATCTTTAGATGTTTTAGATGATAGATTCCATATTTTAGATGGATTTTTCTTTATACATTTTTGCATATCTTCTTTTGTATATCTTTCGTTTTAGTTTGTGGTTGTGATTAGAAATAATGTTTTAAGTGAAAACTTAGTCACCCTTCTTACATAAGAAATCGGTTTAAGTGAAAAAGAAAAGGGTAAACTAAGGAAAATAATTTTTGAATTTTTCAATCACAACAATGCTTAGTCAAATATTGAGATTTTCCAAGAATTTTAATTATAGAACATAGGACACCAACCCAATTGATTGAAGAAAATTTTTGGTGAAACTTGCTTGAATTCATACTTTGTGAAGCATGTATTTAACTAAGAACACAAGCTTGTGAGACTTGAGCCTTATGGTGTGGTTACATTTTTATAACCACTTATTTTCCATTCTTGTGTGCAATTGTTCTCTTTCTATGATTGTGATCCTTGATTTGCTTGATTCTATATGTCCAATCATTTCTTGTATTCATGCATTTGTATGATTGAGGCCATTATTTCATTAGCCCACTTACCCAAATAGCCTACCTTTTACTCTCCATTGTTAGCCAATTTTGAGCCTATGCTTAACCGACTTACTCTCATTTTAGCACATTACAAGCCCAAGGCGGAAAACCAATGAAAAGTCCTTGTTTGGATCTTTGATTAGCCTAGGCTAGTGAGAGTGTCTATTACTCAAGGTTGGTGAGGCTTGGGAACATTGGATGGGATAAAAGGGGTAGTACACTTCCATATTTAGGAATTGGGAACATACTCATGTATTGATTAAATGTATAGACCTTATGCATTGATGTTCTTGTGTATAGTTTGAAAGAAAAGGAAAAAAAATGAAAAGAAAAAGAAATAAAAATGTATATAAAAAAAAAAGAGAAGAAAAATAATAAAAGGGGACAAAATGCCCCAAAGTGAAGCTCAACAAAAGGGAATCAATGCATAAGTGTTATGAATCAAGAAATAGGATGCATGAATATGTAAGAAAAAGTGAAGAATGGGTAGTTAGAATAGTTTGAATGTGTATAGATCATTACATAGGTTAGGTGGGAAAGTCTATGCTAATCAAAGATCTAAACTCTAGTCCACTTAACCATAAATGATCCTACCTTGACCCTAACCCCATTACAACCTAAATGAAAGACCTCATGATGAATGTATGCATGCATTGGATAGGTGTTGATTGTTAGAAGAAAATCAAATTTTGGAAAGCATGATTAGAAGAGAATTGAGTGAATTAACCCTTAAACACTTGAGTGAATAGAGCGGATACACATCCGGTGAGGGTTCAAAAGTTCAAGTACATGTGCTCACCCATATTATTTATATTCTTGCAAGTTTGAACTCTTTTTGATAATTCAATACAATTGTGGATTGGACTTAACTCCTATTGCCTTAGCTATTGTGCCTATACATGTCTCTTGGGAATTGATTTGTTTGAACTAAGCATTTGCACTCACACTAGGTAGTTGCATTTAGATAGGACTCATATAGTTTAGTTGCATTTAATAAATGTCATACCCCTTAGTTCCTTCTTATCTTAGCATGAGGACATGCTAAGGTTTAAGTGTGGGGAGGTTGATAAACCCCATTTTTAGGGTTTATCTTGTATTGAATTTAGAGTATTTTGATGACCTTTTCTCGCATTTAACCTATGAATTAGCATGGTTTTGTTATCTCTCCCGTATTTGTGCTTAGGTGTAAAAACATGCTTTTTAGGCCTTATTTTGATGAATTTTGATTTCTCCTTGATTCCATAAGAGGCCTTGATGTGTTTGCTAGTAATTCCAGGATTGAAATAGGCCAGGCATGGATCAAAGGAAGCAAGGAAGGAAGCATGCAAGTGGAGAGAAGCACAAAAAGCCAAAGAATTGATTACGGCCAAGCACGCGCACGCGCACAAGGCGCTCGCGCGCACATTGCGGAATCAGCCAGGGACGCGCACGCGTACCGTGCGTGCACGCGTCGATGTCTGCACATGACTTCATTAAGGCAACACGTGCCTGGCGATTTTAAGGGGTTTCTGAACCCATTTTTGGCGCCAATTGCTGATAGAAAGGAATAAAAGGATCAAGGCCTAAAGGGGAGACATAACAATTGGAGAAGAAGTTAGTGATAGCTTTAGTTTTAAGTAGTTTTAGAGAGAGAAGCTCTCACTTCTCTCTAGGATTAGGATTAGGTTTAGGTTAATATCTCTTCTTATATCTAGGGTTAATTCATGCCTTAATTCAATTCTCCTTTGCCAATTCTTAATCTTCTCCTCTCCCTCTCTTTAGTTATGTACTTTAATTCTTGTAATTCTTCACTTTGTTTTGGATAGATTGTTGTTTCTTTTATTCCCTTTTAATAATGCAATTTGAGGTAATTCATGATAATTGTGATTTCCTTGATTGTTGTTGTTAATTCTTTACATTCAATTGTAGTTAGAATTCACTCTTGTTGTGATTGACTATACTTTTCTTTTGTGCCTTCCAAGTGTTTGATTAAATGCTTGGTTGGATTTTTGTATAGATTTTGTTCCTCTTGGCCTAGGTAGAGTGATTAGTGACTCTTGAGTTATCTAATTCCTTTGTTGATTGATAATTAGAGATTGCTAATTGATTTGAATGCCTCTAAAGCTAGTCTCTCCTTTAGGAGTTAATTAGGACTTGAGGAATCAAATTGATTCATCCACTTGACTTTCCTCCATGGTTAGAGGTTAACTAAGTGGGAGCAATGAACAATTCTCATCACAATTGAGAAGGATAACTAGGATAGGATTTCTAGTTCTCATATCTTGCCAAGAGCTTTTATAGTAGTTAGTTTATTTTCATTGCCATTTACTTTTCATGCTTCTTATCCAAAACCCCAAAATAACTCATAACCAATAACAAGGCACTTTATTGTAATTCCTAGGGAGAACGACCCGAGGTTTGAATACTTCGGTTTATAAATTTTAGGGGTTTGTTTTAGTGACAAACAAATTTTTGTATGAAAGGATTAGTGATTGGTTTAGAAACTATACTTGCAACGAGATTTCATTTGTGAAATTCTAAACCGTCGAAAATCCAATCATCAGACAGCAGGAAAGCAGAGGTTCAGGAGGAACGAAAGCATCTCTATACGCTTATCTAAAATTATCACCAATGAATTACATAAGTATCTCTATCCTAGTTTATATTTTATTTATATTTTTATTATCAATTCACCATAACCATTTGAATCCGCCTGACTGAGATTTACAAGGTGACCATAGCTTGCTTCAGGCCGACAATCTCCGTGGGATCGACCCTTACTCACGTAAGGTTTATTACTTGGACGACCCAGTGCACTTGCTGGTTAGTTGTGCGAAGTTGTGACAAAGTGTGATTCACGTTTGAGAGAACCAAGTCTTTGGCACCATTGTTGATGATCGCAATTTCGTGCACCAAGTTTTTGGCGCCGTTGCCGGGAATTGTTCGAGTTTGGACAACTAACGGTTCATCTTGTTGCTCAGATTAGGTAATTTTATTTTAATTTTAAGTTTTTGTTTTTATTCTTTTTATTTTCGAAAAATTTTCAGAAAAAAAAATATTTTCAAAAAAAAAATTTATTATTCTATGTTCTTCAAAATTTTTAAGAATGAATTCTAGAGTTTCAGATGATGCTTTTATCATCACAGGAGTCAGTTGATTCCCATCAATTTGGCTGTTGTGTGTAATGTCCTGCTGAAGCTTGTTCTGCCCTGTCTAATCTCTTTAGACTGAAGCTTTAGACTTACATTGCATGATTCATGGAATCTTTATTAAAAATTTTGAGTTTCTTATTTTCTTTTTCTAAATAATTTTTGAAAAATACCATTTTTTTTAAAAATCATAAAAACCAAAAATATTGTGTTTCTTGTTTGAGTCTTGTGTCAAATTTTATGTTTGGTGTCAATTGCATATTTTTAAAATTTGTGCATTTTTCGAAGAACACATGCATTGAGTCTCTTTCTTGTTCTTCATGATCTTCAAGTTGTTCATGGTAAGTCTTCTGGTTTGATCTTTGCATTTTCATGTTTTGTGTCTTTTCTTGTTTCTCATATGCATTCTTGCATTCTTAGTGTCTAAAAATTAAAAATTTTTAAGTTTGGTGTCTTGCATGTTCTTCTTTTCTTAAAAATTTTCAAAAATAAGTCTTGGTGTTCATCTTGACATTCAAAGTGTTCTTGGTGTTCATCCTGACATTCATAGTGTTCTTGCATGCATCATTTGTTTTGATCCAAAATTTTCATACATTGAGTCTTTTTTATGTTTTTCTCTTTCTCCATTAAAAATTCAAAAATAAAAAAAATATCCTTCCCTTATTTCACTCATAAATTTCGAAAATTTGAGTTGACTTTTTCAAAACTTTTTAAAATTTAGTTGTTTCTTATGAGTCAAGTCAAATTTTCAATTTAAAAATTCTATCTTTTTCAAATCTTTTTCAAAAATCAAATCTTTTTCATTTTTCTTTCATAATTTTCGAAAATTTCAAATTGATTTTCAAAAATTTTTTTCTTATTTTGTTTCATAATTTCAAAATCTTTACTAACAATTAATGTGATTGATTCAAAAATTTTAAAATTTGTTACTTGTCTATTAAGAAAGGTCCAATCTTTAAATTTTAAATCATATCTTTTTTGTTTCTTGTTAGTCAAGTAATCAACTTTAATTTTCAAAATCAAATCTTTTTAAATTTCTTTTTCAAATCTTTTTCAAAATAAGTTTCAATCACATCTTTTTCAAAATCAATTTCAAAATCTTTTCTAACCTCTTATCTTTTCAAAAATTGATTTTTAAATCTTTTTCAATTAACTACTTGACTTTTTGTTTGATTTTAAAAGTTTACTATTTCAATAATATCTTTTTCAAAACTACCTAACTAATTCTCTCTCTAATTTTCGAAAATCACCTTCCTCTTTTTCAAAATTCCTTTTTAATTAACTAATTATTTTTAATTTTAATTTTATTTCTTTTCTTATTTTAGAATTTTAACTTTTAATTTAAATTAAAAACAAAAATATTTTTCTTTTCTTTTCAATGATTTTCGAAAATTCTTCTCCCTCATCTCCTTTTAATTATTTATTTATTTACTAACACTCCTCTTCACCTAAGAATTTGAACCCACTCCTCTCCCCTGTGTTTGGATTCTTATCTTTCTCTTTTTGCTACTCACATAAAGGAATCTCTATACTGTGACATAGAGGATTCCTCTTTTCTGTTCTCCTCTTTTTCATATGAGCAGAAATAAGGACAAGAACATTCTTGTTGAAGCTGATCCTGAACCTGAAAGGACTCTGAAGAGGAAGCTAAGGAAAGCTAAAGCACAACTCTCTGGAAAAAATCTGACAAAAATTTTCGAAAAAGAAAGAGACATGGCCGAAAATAATAACAATGCAAGGAAGATGCTTGGTGACTTTACTGCACCAAATTCCAATTTACATGGAAGAAGCATCTCAATCCCTGCCATTGGAGCAAACAATTTTGAGCTGAAACTTCAATTAGTTTCTCTGATGCAACAAAACTGCAAGTTTTATGGACTTCCATCAGAAGATCCTTTTCAGTTCTTAACTGAATTCTTGCAAATCTGTGATACTGTTAAGACCAATGGGGTTGATCCCGAGGTCTACAGGCTTATGCTTTTCCCGTTTGCTATAAGAGACAGAGCTAGAATATGGTTGGACTCTCAGCCTACAGACAGAACTCTTGGGATAAGCTGGTCACGGCTTTCTTAGCCAAGTTCTTTCCTCCTCAAAAGCTTAGTAAGCTTAGAGTAGATGTTCAAACCTTCAAACAGAAAGAAGGTGAATCCCTCTGATGCGGGCAGAAATTGGCGAATTAAAAAATTGTTAATTTTTATACGTTGCAAGTATAGTTCTTAACTCGCCAGAAATCTGCCTATCAATTTAGAAAGGTGTCACAGAAATTAAAACTAAAATACTGGGAGTATGAGTCCCAGGTCGTCTCCCAACGAGTTACAGGAAAGGGTGCTATTTTATTAATCAGAAGGTTTTCAAAAAGGTTTTAGTTGAATGGTAGAAAATTAAATTAGAGAATTTATATAGATTTAAATAAAAGCCTTGACTGGGAGTTGATTACATGGAAGCCCTATTCTTGATGGAATACTCTCAAGATTAATTGACAATTGAGAGTTATTTCGTATAGTTATCCCTTACTAAGTAGGGGAAGGTCAAACAAGTTGGAATGCCGTTCTATCCACAAGTCCCAATCCACTCTTGGGAGGCTTGGTGTCAGGAACTAGAGAGCAAACCAACAATAACCCAATTACAATCTTTCTCTTGAACCTTCCAACTCAAGGGTTCCTTTCAATCAACTCCCCATCAAGTTAAGGAACTACTTACTCATTGTAAATGTAAAATTCATAACATCAAAATAGGAACTAAAGAAAGACATGATAAATAATGAGAAAAAGATTAATTAAAAATAAAAGTAATTCTTGTATTAATAAAAACTAAAAATAATCCAATAGTAAAATTAAGTAAAATTCAGTAATATTGGAAGAGTAAGAGACAAGTGAAGAGAACGAACTAGAATGTCGAAGTCTTGATGAGGCAATAACTCTTCTCAATATCCCAATGCAAAAACAATAAAAATAACCAATCCTAAACTATGAATGTGTAGAGAGAAAACCTAGAGGAGGAATGAAAACTAGATCTAAAAAAACTAAAAACTATGCGGAATGAATGTTCTCCTTGATTTTTGCATATTCTCTGGCTCTAGTCTGCCTTTCTGGGCCGAAAACTGGGTCAAAATACGACCCACAATCGCCCCCAGCGATTCTGTGCTTGAGTGCAGTTTCCTGAAAGGCGTCCAATCCTTCTAGAATAGGGGGAAGACATAGAGCTTTTTGAATAGCCTCTTCTGTAATGGGGACTTGCTTCTGACGAACATAGACAGACTGCAGAGTTGGCAGGTGGAAGTTGGAGTAGAACTCGACTACCCAAGAAAGATTGACCTGCCTTGGCTGTCTCTGTAGGAAATCCCATTGTCTTCGGGCAATTTGCGGCTCAACAAAGGTAGCAATATTGGGCGGGAGGAGAAGAAGGTATTCGTTGTTGTAATTCCTTTCTGCCAAGATGGGGAACATCTGCTCACAGTAGCGATTGGAAAATCGCGCAGTGTCCTTTGCTGGAAAGGCTGTTTCTTTATCATCAACCTTTATTATCCTCTTAATCTTCTTTGTTGAGGGCTTTACTGCAGTGGAGGAGGGTTCTGCCACTAGTGCTCTTTTAGTTCCTCTTCTTGCTGGTGGTTCGGGAGTAGCTTTCTCCTTTCCTTTCTTGGTGGCCATCCTGAAAAAGGGAAGAGAAAGTAAATTAAATTAAATTCAAAGAGATATATAGCAAGGAAGAGAACGGAAAAGGTGGTGATGGATGCACATTAGGTGGTAACTGACATTAACACATTCTCATGAGTACATGTGAAAAGTCATCAATGGAAAATAGCTAGTGCATATAATGACAAGTGAATGCAAGGTGCTTATTGGCATGCCGGAAAAGGGCATGAGTAGCATAGATCAAGCATCACTCGTAACAAACCATCACATTTATATTGACAATTAATTTCAATTAATACAATAGTAAAGGGAGTTAATGAAAAGCAGCATTTAATAGTAGAATAACATAGAAGAGTACATAATGCCATATGGGCTTTTTCACAAACACATAGCATGCATGGTAGATGAGGTATAGAAAGTATTAAAGTGAACATGCAGGCAATCCTTTAAAAAATTAATATATAATTGTCAAACAAGTGCAATGATCCACAAGCATATAATGAGGAATAATGATTCAAATAAAATTCTAACACCATGTAAAAAGGAAATAAGAAGAAAGAAAATATGAATAAGAAAAGAAAAAAAATAAAACAAAAGAAAATAACATATAAAATAAAAAAAATGATAGAAAAGGAAGGAGGGAAGAAGAAAATAAAACCTTGTTAATAGAGGTGAGAGAGAGAGAGAGTGAAAGGTGAGATAGAAGGAAGAAGGAAGAAGGAAGAAATAAGGAGGGAAAAGAGAAAATAGGATTTGGGGAGAAAAAGATATGATATTTGGCAAAATTAGGAAAACTGTGTGCCGCAAGCGACGCGATCGCATGGGGCATGCGGTCGCGCGACTTGCGCTTAAGGTGATTGACGCGGTCGCGTGACCCGGTTTGTGCCAGTGGCGCGAGGGTTGCCTCGCACTCGCACAACTCTCTGTTCAAAATCCTTAAATGACAAATTTTAGGTGACGCGATCGCATGGGGCATGCGATCACGTGAGTGGGCAGTTTTTGGGGTACTACGCGGCCGCGTGGGGCACGCGGTCGCGTGAGGAGGGCTGCGCATCTAGTGCCAGTCCAGCACCACTCTAGCACAACTTTTAGCTGTACACCATTATTATGCCGAAATCCTGGTCACGCGGTCGCATGGGGCGCGTGGGAGGCCATTATTTCCGTATGACGCGGTCGCATCAGCGACGCGATCACGTGGGACGATTTGTGCCATTGGCACGCCTCCAGCCATGCTCTCGCGTGACTCTCTGTTCATTTTTTATTTTTCACCCATCTCCTTGCGACGCGGACGCGTCACTGAGGCGGTCGCGTCGCGTGAGATTTTTTTTTTAAAAAGTAAAAGTATGTAAATGCAGATGCACGAAATATACTAATAAAGAGAAGAGTCATTGAGTAAGAAAACTAAAAATAGAGAAAAGAACGATCATACCATGGTGGGTTGTCTCCCACCTAGCACTTTGCTTTAACGTCCATAAGTTGGACGCTCCACTAGCTCAGTCTTCGGCTATGTGGGGATCTTCCAAGAGGAAGATATCGAGTTCCTTGTCTTTCTTCCGCTTTTCGCCATGGTACAGCTTTAAACGATGTCCATTAACTTTGATAAGCTCAGAGCTCGAAGGATGGCTAAGGTGATAAACTCCGTACGATTCGGCCTTCTCTACTCTGTATGGACCTTCCCATCTTGATCTCAACTTGCCTGGTATGAGCCTCAGTCGAGATTTGTAAAGGAGGACTGAGTCCCCAGGTTGGAACTCTTTCCTCTTGATGTGCTGATCATGTACATCCTTCATCTTCTCCTTGTATAGTCTTGAATTCTCATAAGCTTCTAGGTGAAGGCTTTCCAGTTCCTGCAGTTGCAACTTCCTTTCAGCCCCGGCTTTATTAATCCCCATGTTGCATTCCTTTACTGCCCAAAAGGCTTTGTGCTCAATTTCAACAGGGAGATGACAAGCTTTTCCATAAACTAAGCAAAAAGGACTCATCCCAATGGGTGTTTTGTATGCTGTTCTGTATGCCCAGAGTGCATCTTGTAGCCTGGTGCTCCAGTCTTTTCTATGAGGTTTGACTATCTTCTGCAAGATACGCTTTATTTCTCTGTTTGACACCTTGGCTTGCCCATTGGTCTGAGGATGGTATGCTGTTGCAACCTTATGAATTATCCCATGCCTCTTCATTAATCCTGTTAGTCTCCTGTTACAAAAATGGGTGCCTTGATCGCTCACGATTGCTCGTGGTGATCCAAAGCGACAAATAATATGGTTTCTCACAAAGGAAACAACAGTGTTAGCATCATCATTGCGGGTAGGAATTGCTTCCACCCATTTAGAAATATAATCCACAGCTAACAATATATAAAAATAACCATTAGAATTTGGAAATGGACCCATGAAGTCAATGCCCCAAACATCAAAAATTTCACAGAAAAGCATATATTGTTGAGGCATCTCATCCCTTCTGGATATATTACCAAATTTTTGGCATGGGAGACAGGATTTACAAAACTCAGCAGCATCTCTAAAAAGAGTAGGCCACCAGAATCCACAGTCTAAGATCTTTCTAGCTGTTCGTTGAGGGCCAAAATGCCCTCCACTCTCAGATGAGTGACAGGCCTCTAAAATGGACTGGAATTCTGATTGAGACACACACCGTCTAATTACCTGGTCAGCGCCACATCTCCATAAATATGGGTTATCCCATATATAATATTTAGACTCGTTTTTTAGCTTGTCTCTTTGATGCTTAGAAAAGTTTGGAGGAAAGGTGCGACTAACTAGATAATTAGCTACAAGCGCATACCAAGGGACTATCTCAGATACTGCTTGCAGGTTATCAAATGGAAAATTATCAGCTATAGGAGTAGGGTCATCTGTAATGTGCTCAAGGCGACTAAGGTGGTCCGCCACTAAATTTTGGTTACCACTCCTATCTTTAATTTCTAAATCAAATTCTTGTAATAGCAGTATCCAACGTATAAGCCTTGATTTGGACTCCTTTTTAGCTAACAGATACTTTAGAGCTGCGTGGTCTGAGTACACTACTATCTTTGTACCAAGTAGATAGGCTCGGAATTTATCCAGAGCGAAAACAATAGCAAGAAGCACTTTCTCAGTAGTATTATAATTAGACTGAGCAGCATCTAAAGTCTTAGACGCATAAGCAATAACAAAAGGATCCTTACCTTCACGCTGAGCCAGTGCTGCTCCTACTGCATGGTTGGAAGCATCACACATAATTTCAAATGGTTGGCTCCAGTCTGGTCCTCTTACAATTGGAGCTTGAGTCAGGGCGGTCTTGAGCTTATCAAACGCTTGTTTGTAATCCTCACTGAACTCGAACTCAATATCTTTCTGCAGCAATCTGAACAAGGGGAGTGCTACCTTACTGAAGTCCTTTATGAATCTCCTGTAAAAACCTGCATGGCCAAGGAACGAACGGACTTCCCTCACAGAGGAGGGGTAAGGTAAACTAGAAATAACATTCACCTTTATTGGGTCTACAGAAATGCCATTATTAGATACCACATGTCCTAATACAATCCCTTGTTTTACCATAAAATGATATTTTTCAAAATTTAATACAAGGTTTGTATTAACACATCTATCTAATACTCTAGATAATCTATCTAAGCAAAGGCTAAAAGAATCACCATAAGCGCTAAAATCATCCATAAAAACCTCCATACAGTCCTCAATAAGATCAGAGAAAAGACTCATCATACACCTTTGGAAAGTAGCTGGTGCATTGCACAAGCCAAAGGGCATTCTCTTGTAAGCATAAGTCCCAAAAGGACATGTAAAAATGGTCTTTTATTGATCCTCAGGAGCTATATGAATCTGAAAATAACCTGTGTAACCATCTAAAAAGCAATAATGTGATTTACCTGACAGGCGATCCAGCATTTGATCAATGAATGGAAGTGGGTAGTGATCCTTACGGGTGGCTTGGTTGAAACGCCTGTAATCAATGCAGACTCTCCAAGCGTTCTGAACTCTAGTTGCTATGAGCTTTCCATGCTCATTCTTCACTGGTGACTCCAGACTTCTTGAGCACCACTTGTACTGGGCTAACTCATTCACTGTCTGAAATAGGATAGATTATACCTGCTTCCAACAGTCTGGTCACTTTCTTTTTGACAACCTCTAAGATAGTGGGATTCAATCTTCTTTGGGGTTGACGGACAGGTTTTGCTCCCTCTTCTAAAAATATTCTGTGCTCACATACTTGAGGGTTGATGGCTACTATGTCTGCCAAACTCCACCCAATTGCCTTCTTGTGCCTCCTCAGTACATCAAGTAACTGCTCTTCTTGTTGAGAAGTGAGTTCTCTTGCAATGATTACTGGAAACTTCTGCTCATCTTCAAGATAAGCATATTTGAGATGTGGAGGAAGAGGTTTCAACTCTAACTTCTGATCATGCGCAGGCTCTGGATTGTCTGGAGCTTGTGAAAATGCCGAAGTGCCCTCATTGTCAGTCAAGAGGGTCCCCACACTTGGACCTTGTCCAGTATGCCTCTCTTCTAATTCTTCCTTGTGAAATTCAGCTACAGTTTCATCTATGATATCACACTAGAAGATAGAATGATCTTCTGGAGGGTTGTTTATGACTCCATTCAGATTGAAGATTACTATTCGGCCATCTATTTCAAAAGAGTATGTTCCTGAAAAAGCATCCAATTTGAATTTTGATGTCTTCAGGAATGGTCTTCCAAGTAGGATTGATGATGGCTTATCTGAGTCATTATGGGGCATCTCCAAGATATAAAAATCAGTGGAAAATGTAAGCCCTTTAATGTTCACTAAAACATCTTCAGCAACTCCAGCCACTGTAATAATGCTTTTATCTGCTAACACAAAACGAGCTGCCGACCTTTTTAAGGGAGGGAGCCTCAAAATATCATATATAGACAAAGGCATTATATTAACACATGCTCCTAAATCACACATGCAATCATAAATTACTACTCCACCAATAGTACAGCTAACTATACAAGGACCTGGGTCACTACACTTTTCAGGTAATCCTCCCATTAAAGCAGATATGAAACTACCTAAAGGAATAGTTTCTAATTCATTAATTTTGTCTTTATGTATACATAAATCTTTTAGAAACTTTGCATATTTAGGTACCTGTTGAATAACATCAAAAAGAGGAACAGTTACCTCAACCTTTTTGAATATTTCTACCATTTTGGGATCAGGTTCCAGCTGCTTCCTGGGCTTCCTTGCAAGTTGTGGAAATGGAATGGGAGTGGTGTTTTCTGCAGTGTCTGCGCCTTTTGGTGCTTCCTCCTGTGGTTGGGCTTCTTCTTTTTCAGTTATGTCTTGTATGTCCTCTTCCTCTTCAACATCTTTTATTTTTACTACCTCTTCAGCTGAGGCGTGTTCTGGTGGGCTTGGCTCCTCCCGATTCCTCTCTTGCAGTGTGGTTCCAGACCTTAGGGTAATGGCATTAATGCCTCCCTTTGGATTGGGTAATGGTTGAGAGGGAATTTCAATGGAACTTGAAGGTTGGTTATTGGAATTTTGCATTGATCCAATCTGTGAGACAAGAGCTTGCAAAGTAGAGGTCAGACCATTCAGACTGGCATTAATGTTATTCATAATGTTATTTTCCATGGTCTGTTGTCTTCGCTCAAAGGATTGTAGTAACTCTTCATTAGGGGATGAAGAAGGATAAGTAAATTGAGAGGTCTGCTGTTGGGTATTCTGTGGTCCTTGGGATTGCCTCAGGTGAGGTGCTCTGTAAGGTTGGTTCTGCTGCCTGTTGTTGTTATTATTCCACCTCTGATTTTCCTGATTATCTCTGCCTCCTCTGTTATTGTTGTCCCTCCAATTCTGGTTAGAATTATCCTGCCATCCATGGTTCTGATTTCCACCTTGATCGTACCCTTGGTTGGGGCAGTCATAGAAGTTATGAGTGGATGCCACCATGTTGTCTTCCTGATGGAGCTACGGACATTCATCAGTATAATGGCTATAATCAGCACAAATTCTGTAGACTCTCTGTGGGACTAACTGTTGGCTTTGCTGTGCTGGAGAAGGTTGAGCTTGCTGAACTTGTTGTTGATTCAATTGCATCTGCTTCAGCAAGTTGGTCATTTCACAGATACTCTGAGCTAGAGCAGCAGTCTCTCTGCTAGAGGATACTTCTGCAACGGCTTTTGAACGGCCTTGTTTCTGCCTGTGGTTCCTAGTAGATTCAGCTAAGTCGCTGATCAATTGCCATGCCTCATCAGTGGTCTTGTACTTCTTCATAGATCCATTGCTAGCACTTTCCAATGTGGTCTTATCTTGGGGCCTCATACCCTGTGTGATATAGCTGAGTAACACTATCTTGTCAATCCTGTGGTGGGGGCATGCTTCCAGAAGATTATTAAAGCGCTCCCAGTATTCAAAGAGAGTCTCGTTGTCATCTTGAACAATCGTGGAAATGTCTTTCCTCAGTTTATCAGTAACTTCAGATGGAAAGAACTTTTCCAAAAATTCTTTTCTGAGTGTATCCCAATTGGATACATTTGCTAGGGGTTGAGTGTAGTACCACTCTCTTGCTTTTCCCTCAAGAGAAAACGGGAAAGCTTTCAGCAAAATTGAAGTTTCATATGCACCATCACGCCTGACAGTAGAACAGACTGCTTGGAAATCTCTCAGGTGCTTAATAGGCTCTTGAGCAGGTAAGCCATGAAACTTGGGCATCAAATTGAGCAGTGCGGTCTTTATTTCAAAATCTGTAGCCACCGCTGGGTGATGCGCTTGAAACAGTTGCATTGTAAAATCAGGGGCTCCTTCCTCCTGGATAGTAACTCTTCTGGCTGCCGCCATGTTACCTGTACGTAAATCAACCGAATCAGTAGAACGGGAGCTGGTTTCTTCCTCAAATGGCATTTCGAATCCGCCCTCAGAGAGGACTAACCGACGCCGAGCTCGCCTTATTCATGAAATAGTCCTTTCAATTTCAGGATCGAATATTAGCAAGCTTGGATCAGGAAGTGAACGCGTCATTTGACGAAAGAAACATGCAGCTCATAGTAGCAAATTAAAATAAAATGAAAATAATTAAATTCTAATTAACAACTTTAGCACTCTATTGCAACTCCCCGGCAACGGCGCCAAAAATTGATGCGGGCAGAAATTGGCAAATTAAAAAATTGTTAATTTATATACGTTGCAAGTATACTTCTTAACTCGCCAGAAATCTGCCTATCAATTTAGAGAGGTGTCACAGAAATTAAAACTAAAATACTGGGAGTATGAGTCCCAGGTCGTCTCCCAACGAGTTGCAGGAAAGGGTGCTATTTTATTAATCAGAATGTTTTCAAAAAGGTTTTGGTTGAATGGTAGAAAATTAAATTAGAGAATTTATATAGATTTAAATAAAAGCCTTGACTGGGAGTTGATTACATGGAAGCCCTATTCTTGATGGAACACTCTCAAGATTAATTGACAATTGAGAGTTATTTCGTATAGTTATCCCTTACTAAGTAGGGGAAGGTCAAACAAGTTGGAATGCTGTTCTATCCACAAGTCCCAATCCACTCTTGGGAGGATTGGTGTTAGGAACTAGAGAGCAAACCAATAATAACCCAATTACAATCTTTCTCTTGAACCTTCTAACTCAAGGGTTCCTTTCAATCAACTCCCCATCAAGTTAGGGAACTACTCACTCATTGTAAATGTAAAATTCATAACATCAAAATAGGAACTAAAGAAAGACATGATAAATAATGAGGAAAAGATTAATTAAAAATAAAAGTAATTCTTGTATTAATAAAAACTAAAAATAATCCAATAGTAAAATTAAGTAAAATTAAGTAATATTGGAAGAGTAAGAGACAAGTGAAGAGAACGAACTAGAATGTCGAAGTCTTGATGAGGCAATAACTCTTCTTAATATCCCAATGCAAAAACAATGAAAATAACCAATCCTAAACTATGAATGTGTAGAAAGAAAACCTAGAGGAGGAATGAAAACTAGATCTAAAAAAACTAAAAACTATGCGGAATGAATGTTCTCCTTGGTTTCTGCATGTTCTTTGGCTCTAGTTTGTCTTTCTGGGCCGAAAACTGGGTCAAAATACGGCCCGCAATCGCCCCTAGTGATTCTGCAAATTATGCAGATCGCGCACGTCACGCGATCGCGTCGCTCATGCGGATGCGTCACTCGTGCTGTTCCATGCCGCGCGGTCGCGTCATCCATGCGGCCGCGTCGCCTCTCGCTGGTCATCTCCTCAATTTCTTGTATTTCTTCCATTTTTGCAGGCTTCTTTTCCAATCTTCAACTCATTCATGCCCTATAAAGCCTGAAACACTTAACACACAGATCACGGCATCGAATGGAATAAAGGAGAAATAAAATGCATAATTAAAAGTCTCTAGGAAGCAAGTTTTCAACTATAAAACATCTTTAGGAAGGAAATATAAATGCATGCTTATTTAATGAATAAGTGGGCAAAGATCATGATAAAACCACACAATTAAACACAATATAAACCATAAAATAGTGGTTTATCACCCTCTATGAAGCTTGGGAGAGATACAAGGAACTGACCAAAAAGTGTCATTCTGACATACTTTCAGAATGGACCATCCTGGATATATTCTATGATGGTCTGTCTGAATTATCTAAAATGTCATTGGACCATTCTGCAGGTGGATCCATTCACCTAAAGAAAACCCCTGCAGAAGCTCAAGAACTCATTGACATGGTTGCAAATAACCAGTTCATGTACACTTCTGAAAGGAATCCTGTGAGTAATGGGACGCCTATGAGGAAGGGAGTTCTTGAAATTGATACTCTGAATGCCATATTGGCTCAGAATAAAATATTGACTCAGTAAGTCAATATGATCTCTCAAAGTCTGAATGGATTGAAGGAATCATCTAACAGTACTAAAGAGGCATCTTCTGAAGAAGAAGCTTATGATCCTGAGAACCCTGCAATAGCAGAGGTGAATTACATGGGTGAACCCTATGGAAACACCTATAATCCCTCATGGAGAAATCATCCAAATTTCTCATGGAAGGATCAACAAAAGCCTCAACAAGGCTTTAATAATGGTGGAAGAAACAGGTTTAGCAATAGCAAACCTTTTCCATCATCCACTCAGCAACAGACAGAGAATTCTGAGCAGAACCCATCTAGCTTAGCAAATATAGTCTCTGATCCATCTAAGGCCACTGTGAGTTTCATGAATGAAACAAGGTCCTCCATTAGAAATTTGGAGGCACAAGTGGGCCAGCTGAGTAAAAGGGTCACTGAAACTCCTCCTAGTACTCTCCCAAGCAATACAGAAGAAAATCCAAAGAGAGAGTGCAAGGCCATTGAATTGACCATCATGGCCGAACCTACAAGGGAGGAGGAGGACGTGAATCCTAGTGAGGAAGACCTCCTGGGACATTCAGTGACCAATAAGGAGTTTTTCTTTGAGGAACTAAAGGAATCTGAGGCTCATCTAGAGACCATAAAGATTCCATTGGACCTTCTTCTGCCCTTCATGAGCTCTGATGAGTATTCTTCTTCTGAAGAGAATGAAGACGTTACTGAAGAGCAAGTTGCTAAGTACCTTGGTGGAATCATGAAGCTGAATGCCAAATTATTTGGTAATGAGCCTTGGAAAGATGAACCTCCCTTGCTCACCAATGAACTGAATACATTGGATAGGCAGAAATTACCTCAAAAGAAACAGGATCCTGGCAAATTCTTAATACCCTGTACCATAGGCACCATGACCTTTGAGAAGGCTCTGTGTGACCTGGGGTCAGGCATAAACTTAATGCCACTCTCTGTAATGGATAAACTTGGGATCTTTGAGGTGCAAGCTGCCAGAATCTCATTAGAGATGGCAGACAACTCAAGAAAATAGGCTTATGAACAAGTAGAGGACGTGTTAGTAAAGGTTGAAGGCCTTTACATCCCTGCTGATTTCATAATCCTAGACACTGGGAAGGATGAGGATGAATCCATCATCCTTGGAAGACCCTTCCTAGCCACAGCAAGAGCTGTGATTGATGTGGACAGAAGAGAGTTGGTCCTCTAATTGAATGAGGACAACCTTGTGTTTAAAACTCAAGGATCTCCTTCTGTAACCATGGAGAGGAAGCATGAAAAGCTTCTCTCACTGCAGAGTCAACCAAAGCCCCCACAGTCAAACTCTAAGTTTGGTGTTGAACCCCCACATTCAAACTCTAAGTTTGGTGTTGGGATGTTCCAACCTTGCTCTGATTATTTGTGAGGCTCCATGAGAGCTCACTGTCAAGCTATTGACATTAAAGAAGCGCTTGTTGGGAGGTAACCCAATGTTATTTAATCATATCTATTTTATTTTCTTTTTGTTATTTCGTGTTTTATTAGGTTGATGATCATGTGGAGTTACAAAAACTACTAAAAAAATCAAAACCAGAATGAAAAATAGCATTAAAAACAGCACACCCTGGAGGAGGAGCATTTTGGCGTTTAAACGCCAGAAACAAGCATCTGTCTGGCGTTTAACGCCAGAAACAAGCATCTACCTGGCGTTAAACGCCAGAAATAGGCTACATTTGGGCGTTTAACGCCAGAAACAAGCAGCAGTCTGGCGTTAAACGCCAGGATTGCACAGCAAGGGCATTTTACACGCCTAATTGGAGCAGGGATGTTAAGTCCTTGGCCCCACTGGATCTCCACAGGATCTGTGGACCCCACAGGATCCCCACCTACCACACCTCTTCTTCTCTCTTCTTCACACCTTCTCATAACACTCTTCCCCAAAATAACCTCCACCAATCACCTCCATCACACCTCATAACCACCTAAAACCCCCTTGGCTGAACCACTCACCCCTCTCCATCTCTCCCTCTTCTCTTCTTTTGCTCGGGGACGAGCAAACCTTTTAAGTTTGGTGTGGTAAAAGCATTGCTTTTTGTTTTTCCATAACCATTTATGGCACCTAAGGTCGGAGAAACCTCTAGAAGGAGGAAAAGAAAGACAAAAGCTTCCACCTCCAAGTCATGGGAGATGGAGAGATTCATCTCAAAAACTCATCACTAAAAAAAGGATGGAGCAATCAAGAGATCATGGATCTCAACAAGAGCATGAGGAAATTCCTCACCATGAAATCCCTGAGATGCCCCAGGGGATGCACTTTCCTCCACAGAATTATTGGGAGCAAATCAACACTTTCCTAGGAGAATTAAGTTCCAACATGGGACAACTAAGGATGGAGCACCAAGAGCACTCCATCATTCTCCATGAAATTAGAGAAGATCAAAGAGCTGTGAGGGAGGAGCAACAAAGGCAAGGAAGAGACATAGAGGAGTTCAAGAGCACCATTGGTTCTTCAAGAAGAGGAAGACGTCACCCTCACTAAGGTGGACCCGTTCCTTAATCTCCTTGTTCTTATTTTCCTGTTTTTCGGTTTTTGAGCCTTATGTTTTATTTATGTTTGTGTCTTTGCTATATGATCATTAGTGTCTAAGTGTCTATGTCTTAAAGCTATGAATGCCCTATGAATCCATCACCTCTCTTAAATGAAAATTGTTCTAAAAACAAAAGAACAAGAAGTACATGGTTTCGAATTCATCCTTGAAACTAGTTTAATTATTTTGATGTGGTAACAATACTTTTTGTTTTCTGAATGAATGCTTGAACAGTGCATATGTCTTTTGATATTGTGGTTTATGAATGTTAAATATGTTGGCTCTTGAAAGAATGATGAAAAGGAGAAATGTTATTGATAATCTGAAAAATCATAAAATTGATTCGTGAAGCAAGAAAAAGCAGTGAATACAAAAGCTTGCAGAAAAAAAAGAAAAGAAAAATGGCGAAAAAAAGAGAGAAAGAAAAAGAAAAAGCAAGCAGAAAAAGCCAAAAGTTCTTTAAACCAAAAGGCAAGAGCAAAAAGCCAATAGCCCTTAAAATCAAAAGGCAAGGGTAAAAAGGATCCAAGGCTTTGAGCATCAATGGATAGGAGGGCCTAAAGGAATAAAATCCTGGCCTAAGCGGCTAAACCAAGTTGTCCCTAACCATGTGCTTGTGGCGTGAAGGTGTCAAGTGAAAACTTGAGACGGAGCGGTTAAAGTCGAGGTCCAAAGCAAAAGAAGAGTGTGCTTAAGAACCCTGGACACTTCTAATTGGGGACTTTAGCAAAGCTGAGTCACAATCTGAAAAGGTTCACCCAGTTATGTGTCTGTGGCATTTATGTATCCGGTGGTAATACTGGAAAATAAAGTGATTAGGGCCACGGCCAAGACTCATAAAGTAGCTGTGTTCAAGAATCAACATACTGAACTAGGAGAATCAATAACACCATCTGAATTCTAAGTTCCTATAGATGCCAATCATTCTGAACTTCAAGGGATAAAGTGAGATGCCAAAACTATTCAAGAGGCAAAAAGCTACTAGTCCCGCTCATCTGATTGGAGCTAAGTTTTATTGATATTTTGGAATTTATAGTATATTCTCTTCTTTTTATCCTATTTGATTTTCAATTGCTTGGGACAAGCAACAATTTAAGTTTGGTGTTGTGATGAGCGGATAATTTATACGCTTTTTGGCATTATTTTTACATAGTTTTCAGTATGATTTAGTTAGTTTTCAGTATACTTTTATTAGTTTTTAAATAAAAATCACATTTCTGGACTTTACTATAAGTTTGTGTGTTTTTCTGTGATTTCAGGTAATTTCTGGCTGAAATTGAGGGACTTGAGCAAAAATCATATTCAAAGGTTGAAGAAGGACTGCAGATGCTGTTGGATTCTGACCTCCCTGCACTCAAAGTGGATTTTCTGGAGCTATTGAACTCCAAATGGCGCGCTCTCAATTGCGTTAGAAAGTAGACATCCAGGGCTTTCCAGAAATATATAATAGTCCATTCTTTGACAAAGTTTAGATGACGCAAACTGGCGTTCAATGCCAGTTCCATGTTGCATTCTGGAGTTAAACGCCAGAAACAGGTTGCAAAGTGGAGTTAAACGCCAGAAATAGGTTACAAACTGGCGTTCAACTCCAAGAGAAGTCTCTACACGTGTAAAGCTCAATGCTCAACCCAAGCACACACCAAGTGAGCCCCAGAAGTGGATTTCTGCATTATTTACTCATTTCTGTAAACCCTAGTAACTAGTTTAGTATAAATAGGACTTTTTACTATTGTATTTACATCTTCGGATCAGATCTTTGATAAGTTTTACGCTATCTTAGACCTTTATAGGGGTTGGCCATTCGGCCATGCCTGAACCTTCATCACTTATGTATTTTCAACGGTAGAGTTTCTACACACCATAGATTAAGGTGTGGAGCTCTGCTGTTCCTCATGAATTAATGCGAAGTACTACTGTTTTTCTATTCAATTCAAGCTTATTCCTATTATAAGATATTCATTCGCACACAAGAACATGATGAATGTGATGATTATGTGACGCTCATCACCATTCTTACCTATGAATGCGTGCCTGACAACCACTTCCGTTCTACATGCAAACAAGCTAGAATGAGTATCTCTTAGGTATCTAATACAGGGGACCGAGTCCGAGATATTAGAGTCTTCGTGGTATAAGTTAGAACCCATGGACGGCCATTCCTGAGATCCGGAAAGTCTAAACCTTGTCTGTGGTATTCCGAGTAGGATCTGGGAAGGGATGGCTGTGACGAGCTTCAAACTCGCGAGTGCTGGGCGTAGTGACAGATGCAAAAGGATAGTAAATCCTATTCCAGTATGATCGAGAACCGACAGATGATTAGCCATGCAGTGACAACGCATTGGACCATTTTCACAGAGAGGACGGGATGTAGCCATTGACAAAGGTGATGCCCAACATACAGCTTGCCATGGAAGGGAGTAGGAATGATTGGATGAAGACAGCAGGAAAGTAGAGGTTCAGGAGGAACGAAAGCATCTTTATACGCTTATCTGAAATTCTCACCAATGAATTACATAAGTATCTCTATCCTAGTTTATATTTTATTTATATTTTTATTATCAATTCACCATAACCATTTGAATCCTCCTGACTGAGATTTACAAGGTGACCATAGCTTGCTTCAGGCCGACAATCTCCGTGGGATCGACCCTTACTTACGTAAGGTTTATTACTTGGACGACCCAGTGCACTTGCTGGTTAGTTGTGTGAAGTTGTGACAAAGTGTGATTCACGTTTGAGAGCACAAAGTCTTTGGCGCCATTGTTGATGATCGCAATTTCGTGTACCAGTAGCTTGCCGAGATGGCTATATGGCGCCGCTATCTTTCTACGTTGGTGAGAATTGCGTTGTGGAAGATGAGCCAAAGAAAAGATCGAATACGTTTGGGGCCTCTCCAGTGCCAAATGAGCTTGAAGATGCGCTTAAGCTGACTTTGGTTCTTGGTAATAGCTTGGTAGGCTGACTTCAGAATGAAAGAACTATCCGAAGATAGGGCCCAAACAACATGATCTATTGTTTTCTAAGGGGAGTGGGGCGAAAGGGCTGTAAATTTTCTGAACAATGTCTCCTAGAAATATAATCTTGAATCTCTCCGTATCCCATCTACCTGAAATGGATAAAAAACCCATTATGGAGCTAGAGAAAACCAAATGAGTACTTACCTGAAGGACACGATGCTCTAGGTTCTCGACGTTAGACACCCAATTATGGTTCCAAAAGTTTATTTTTGTTTCATCACCAATCCTCCAAATATGGGTTGTTGAACATCTGGTAATTAAGGCTTTACAAACCCCTTTCCACAAATTAGAGTTGCTCCTTTTGCGAGTCATGTTAGGAATGAAGTCGTTTCCTCCTCCATATTTTGAGTGAAGCACATGGGTCCATAAGGAACCTTTCTTCTCAATTAGACCCCAGCCTATTTTTTATTATAAATGAACTGATTCATACTACTAGATTGTCTTATGCCAAGGCCACTAAATTTTTTCAGTTTATAAATTTTATCCTAACTCAAGAGATAGACCTTCTTTTCTCTCTCGATATTCCCCCAAAGAAAATCCTTGTATTTACAGTCAATAGTATTACAAGTAGCACTAAGAAGTGAAGTAGTTTGTATAGTATAAATTAGAATAGAAGAGAGAACAATTTCATCAAAGTTTTGTGTACTGTTAGCGAGAGGGAGGAAGCTTTCCAAGAGTTGAGCTGGAATTAATCTTGTTAATGATATCATTGAAGGTGTTCTCGGTCACTTTAGAGAGAAGAAGAGGGACCCCAAATATTTACCAAGATTATCTATCTAAGCAAACGGTAGATTGTCACTAATCTCTGTTCTGACATGATTACCCACATTCTTAGAAAAAAATACGATTTTTATCATGGCTAATTTTCTGGCCAGAATTCTCACAAAATGCATTCAGACACTTCTTGATAACTTTTTCTTGGTTCAAGTTGGCCTCTGCAAAAAGAATAAGATCATCCGCAAAGCAGAGGTGAGATAACTCAGAACTATCTCTTTTAAGACAAATCGGCTTCCAAAATCTGTGCTCAACAGCCGCATTAATAAGTTGCGAGAAGTGTTCGATGCATAGGACAAAATTATAAGGAGATATTGGATCACCTTGGCGGATGCCTCTGCAAGGTTTGAACTCCTCTAGTTCTTCTTTAAATAGAGATATATACCATTTTAAGCTCAATTTAAAGCACCACTAACAATAATACCTATTATATAAAGCATTCCTAAAAATCTATCAACCGTAAATTACCATAATCTCAATCATAATAAACTATAACAATGAGCCTAAGTCCAAATATTTTTACATTAAATTTTAACCAATTATACTAATAACACCTATTATGTAAAGCATCTCTAAAAATATATCAATCATAAATTAACATTTATCTCATTTATAATAAGAGTAAAGTACCAAAATTGACCCTAAAAGATTATGACGTTGCCAAATCTGACCATAAAAGAATTAAAACTAACTTGTACCCAAGATGAAATTTCATAGACAAAACTACCCAACCCTAAAAATCTATCAAAATCTCTAAATTGTCCTTCTACTATATCCTAATCACTCTCAAACTCTAATCTCACTTCATCTCCAATGACAATGGCATCACTTCATACCACCACTACAACTTTACTCCCTTAAATCCAAACCCCAAGATACCTCCTCACCTATCCAAAATTCATCCTTAACCTCTCCTTCTCCACCACCACCTTCCCCTCCCCCTCCCTCAAACTCACTCGCCCCCACCTTTTTGTTAGAGCCCTCAGCGCCCGCATGGTCTCCACCGCTGTTGCAAGCTATGCCATCTCCTCGCCTTCGTCGACATTGCCAAATCCAACAACACCCTCGACAGCACCACAACTGACATCAAGAAAATCAACGAGATCTTCTCCGATCTACAGGTCATCAAGCTTTTAATTCCACACGTACAACTTCTTGAAGAAACTTTTGTTGTGTTAGCGGTGCTTCCAGAGAATTGTTGCTTGAATCTCTTGAGGTTTGGGAGCAGATTCACTATTACCGAAATTGTGTATATGATTTCTGCATTTTGAGCTGGAGATGAACTAAGTTGGTAGAAATAATTCAGTATACTTTTAGATCTACACAACATTTTTTTTGGAAGATTAGAATAATAGACTTGATGCATATCTTCTTTTCTAAACATCCCTCTCCTTAATAGATAATAATAGATTTATTGTACTATTTTTTTTGTCTTGGTTTCATTTGCCTCAAATGCAATTAGTTTACTATTTAATCGTGCTTGCTTTCTCTGCCCTACAATTAATTTCTCATAAGGTTCCATTATAAATATTTTGTATATTCTATTTTGGTGTAACCAGAATTTGCACCAATTCGATTACCTTTGGCAAATAACTAACCAAAAGGCTGTTATATTTTCTAATGCTGCAATTCCAGTTCGAGACTTATAGTAACACCCACGATTAATGAAAGAAGAAATAGAAGAGGGATTGGGAGATTAGGGGTGGTGAAGAGGATCGAAGAATGGAGATGAGTTGGGATTAGAGTTTGAGAGTGATTAAGTTAGAGTAGAGGGACAATTGAATAAATTTTTTTTTTTATAAATTTTTAGGGTTTGGATAGTTTTATCTATGAAATCTCATTTTTCATGAGTATAAATTAGTTTTAATTCTTCTATGGTCAAATTTGTCGACATTATAATCTTTCATGATCAATTTTGGTACTTTATTCTTCATAATAATCTATAATATGTAGCTTAAATTAAAAGATTTTTACACTAAATTTTAAAGTCTTTCTAATTTATATATTTATAAAAGTTTATTTCCTAGTATATTAAAGTTATCCTAAACTTAAAACTACTAATTAACCAACTAATAACTATAATATAATAAAAAAAATTAAATCAAATTCTAACCTAGATCATCAATGTGGCTTGCAATATGTCTGTCTTCATTCAAATGATTGATGTCATTACTCCAAGTCATTGCGACAAATTTTTTTTCTTCTTCTTTTTTTTTATGCTTTTTTATCTCCCTTTTTCTCTCAAATCCTCGATGCTTAAAACTAAACAAATGCTTTCGGTGTAATGCGCAGGAGTTGTCTGCATTTTTATATAGAGGTCCCAGTGATTTTGTAGGCAGCACTAGCACTATAATACGAAAATTGCTTTGTCTCTATTGTGTTGGCATGGGCTGCGCAATAACATTCTTCTTTTGTTGTGCAGTCTTTAATTGTAAAATAAGTTCTGTTTGCGAAATTAACACATAATGTTTAAAACAAAAAAATATAAAAAATAAGTAAATATATATTTTTTATTTATATAAAAAGACCATTATTTTTATTTTTGCCTACTATACCTTTTTTATCATTTTTAATTAACATGAGTAGAAATTAGAGAGATATTAATTTGGAGAGAGAATATTGATACAAGTGAAAAAATTGAGATTTAAGAGAAAGAAAAAAAATGGTGATATAATAGACATTTTTGTCTCGCTATTCTTCTAATTTATTTTTCTAATAAAAATTAATAATTGTCTTAATTAGTTTACTTAAGTAAAAAATGACATATATTAAAAATGTGAGAGTAAAAAACTAAATTATTTTTAGAGTTAAAATAGTGATTTATTCTTTAATTATTGTACGAATTTTATTAACAATGATCTTAAGACATTCTTTAAGAATATTAAAATTAAAATATTTAAATAAAAATATAAATTAAATGTAAATTTATTAAGTTCTACTCTTAAATCATTGGTTTTTTTTAGAATACCTTTTAACTAAACCTTTTTATATAAGAAAAACTAAAACGTTTCCATATGTTGAAAGACTTAATGGACATCCAGTTCATAAGAAAACAAAAACCCTCCTCAAATGACTTTGAATTATAGAATATCGATAATATAGACAAATATCTTAAGATGAAGAAAATTTAATTGACACGTTTGATTCCGATCCCTTGCACAATTCTTTTAAATACAATTTAAAAAGTTTTCCATGTTAGGAAATTATTTTAATTTCCTATATATATTAATTGTAATCACAAATTATGTTATTTTACTATAAATGATTTATATAATGATGATCTCATTTATTGTTATAAATGCTAATTGAATAAGTCATTATTATTTTTGATTTGGAATTAAATGAGAATAAAACCAGATATTATCTTTTGTTCTTTAGATAATTATTTTTTTTTTATTTTAGATATATTATCTTTTGGGCTTTAGATACTATTTTATTT
This sequence comes from Arachis hypogaea, assembly GCF_003086295.3. Taxonomy (NCBI): domain Eukaryota; kingdom Viridiplantae; phylum Streptophyta; class Magnoliopsida; order Fabales; family Fabaceae; genus Arachis; species Arachis hypogaea. Next base: position 34,556,714 of record NC_092053.1, on the reverse strand, counting down.
GAGTTTAAGAGTTTAATGGGTGACATGCTCAAATATAAATAGACCTACAAGGTTTTGGTTCCTAATATACCAAAAGCCGCCTTTGTTACTCTTTTCCCATTAAAAGAGTTGCAGTTCAGCCACCTAAAAATACAGAAGCTTTGGTTAAGGAAGATCGAAAGAAATACAAGATCCAAATTCTTCCATCAATTTTCTGACTCTTATGAGTAAAGGTACGTTTTCGCATTATGAGATATTTTTAGTGATTTAATATGGATAATTTAAGTTAATAAAATTATTTATTTCAACAAGTAGTATCAGTACCATTCATTATTTAATCATCGAAAATATTCTATTTTTACTTTTCTATCGTCGAATCAATATATATATGTATGTTGTTTACGTTATAAATTGTTGCACGCATATATATAAACTTGTTTGAGTTTGTGTGTGCGTCAATGCATATATATAAATTGATACGTAGATATATATCCATCGATATGCACCCTGTGTGTTTCTATATTGTTTCAGATTATGTTATTACTGCCACTTGGATAGCTTTATATATATATATATATATATATATATATATATATATATATATATATATATATTACCGTATCGATATTCTTATTTGATATAGTAATTGATTTATTCTGAAACATTAGCACAAAGAATTATTATAATTGTCTCGTTTCTCTTATTTTGTGTGTCTTTAATTTAATATAAAATTAATAGATTATCCTCTTGAAATATAAGGATTATTGTACCCATTAATTTTATAAAGATTTAGTTTTAAAATAATTGATTGAACATTATGCTGTCAAAGTAGTCTCTTTTATGAAAATTGATTTATTCAAAATATAAGGAATATGGTGTTATGTAATTCATGCGAATATTGATCGGTCCAAAAGAAGATCTATATTTGGCCGAATTACATACACATATTGATAGTAAATACATGATTGGGTAACAAATTAAGAATAAAGTAATGCTTATTATTTATGCGGACAATAATCGGTCCAAAGGAAGTTTATTGTTTGGTCAAATAATAAGCATTGCACACTTTTGTTTATTTTCTATTAATTATGTGGCCAATAATCGGCCCAAAGGAAGGTTATTATTTGGCCAATTGATAGAAAATATATGCGGTAATAAATAGGTTGCAAAGTTTAAGTCTCCATGTGCGCATTAAGTCGGTTCAAAGAAAGGCTTCATGTGTGATAGAAATTTTGACAATATTTGATTACTGCAATGAGAGTATCACTTACAGTTAATTTTTCTATCCAAAGATTGAAAATTAATGTTGTTCTAGATATCTCAATATGGATTTTCTTTTTTCCCATTATTTAACTAATGTTTACTGCATGTTTATTTGTTCTAATTCAGAAACTATGGCTTTAGCTACCAATGTTTCTGCACAAATTAGCAGTATTCCTATGCTGAATGGTTCAAACTTTAAAGTTTGGAAGGATACCATAGAAATTGTCCTCGGTTGTATGGATCTAGATATAGCTCTTCGAGAGGAGAAACCCACTTCCACTCTGGAAAACCTCAATGAGGTTAAAATAGAGAAGTGGGAGAGATCCAATCGAATGAGCATTATGATCATGAAACGCTTAATTCCTGAGGCGTTTCGGGGCTCAATTTCTGAAGATAAAGAGGCCAAACAATTCCTAAAGGATGTTGAAAAATTCTTTACTAAGAATGAAAAAGCGGAGGCAAGTAGTCTTTTGAGCAAACTTGTCTCCATGAGGTATAAAGATAAAGGGAACATAAGGGAGTACATTATGGAAATGTCTCATCTTGCTTCAAAATTGAAAGCACTAAAGTTAGAGTTGTCTGAAGATTTACTCGTGCATTTCATTTTGATTTCCCTTCCTGCACACTTTGGGCAATTCAAAGTGAGTTATAACACTCTGAAGGACACTTGGTCCTTAAATGAGCTTATATCTCACTATGTGCAAGAGGAAGAGAGGCTACAGTAAGATAAGATTGAAAGTTCTCACATGGCTTCATCTTCTCAGCTTAAAGAAGGCGTGATACTACTGCGGATGTGCCTTTTCAGCAGAAAAAAGGCTAATAAACAGGATCAAGTTTCAACCTGTTTCTTCTGTAAGAAGGTGGGACACATGAAGAAGGATTGTACCAAACATGACACCTGACGTGTAAATAAGGGTATAATTCTTACTTTCGTTTGTTCTGAGGCTAGTTTAAGTTATGCACCTGTTGGTACTTGGTGGGTAGATTCTGCTGCCACTGCTCATGTAAGTGTTACTATGCAGGATTGCTTGTGGAGCCGACCGCCAAGTGATGCTGAAAGATACATCTATGTGGCAGACGGCAATATAGTTGCAGTCGAAGCTATATGAACCTTTAGATTATGTTCCACGAGTGAATTTTACTTGGATTTATTAGAGACATTTTATGTACCGTCATTTAGACAGAATTTGGTTTCTGTTTCTTGTTTGGACAAATCAGGTTATCTTTGTTCGTTCGGAGACAATAAAGTCAATCTCTTCTATAATTCGAATAATATTTGCTCTGGTCATTTGGTGGATAATCTATATAGCCTTGACTTAAATTCCTATAATAATGAAATACTGCAAACGGGTACAAAACGAAAACTAAATGAGAATTCAGCATCATTATGGTACAAACGCCTAGGCCACATCTCTAAATAGAGAATTCAGAGGCTCGTGTCGGATGGAATTCTCGGACCCCTAAATTTGGCGGACTTTGAAGTCTGCATTGAGTGCATAAAGGGGAAAAGGACAAACGAAAGAAAATTAGGTGCCGAGAGAGCTAAAGATGTCTTAGAACTGATACATACCGATATATGTGGCCCATTCCCTACTGTCTCTTAGAATGGACAACGGTACTTTATTACGTTCATAGATGATTACTCTCGTTACGAGTATCTATATTTAATTCATGAAAAGTCCCAAGCCTTTGATGTTTTCAAGTCTTTCAAAGCTGAAGTTGAATTTCAACTTGGAAAGAAAATTAAAGCTGTCAGATCTGATCGTGGTGGTGAATACTACGGAAGATATGATGGTTCAGGTGAGCAACGTCCCGGGCCTTTTGCTTTTTTCCTAGAGGAGTGTGGTATTGTTCCGCAATACACCGTGCCAGGCAAACCTAGCATGAATGGTGTTGCAGAGCGAAGGAACCGAACTCTTAAGGACATGGTGAGAAGTATGATTAGTCATTCTTCCTTGCCTGAATCACTCTGGGGAGAAGCCTTAAAGACCGCAGTGTACATCCTTAATAGGGTGCCAAGCAAAGCAATTAACAAAACCCATATAAAATTTGGACTGAGAAAAGGCCCAGTATAAAGCATTTGGATATTTGGGGATGTCCAGCTGAGGTGCGACCTTATAGGCCGCATGAAAGAAAATTGGATTCAAGGATAATTAGTTGCTACTTTGTTGGTTACGCTGAGCGTTCATAGGGGTACAAGTTTTACAATCCTGCATTAAGGTCTATTTTGAGACGGAAAATGCGAGATTTCTTGAGGATGTTGAGTTTGGGGGGGAAGGAAATATTAGGAATGTAGCTTTTGATGAGGATTCTGCAACTGACAATGATCAGGTCTTTGTACCTATTATTGTTCAAGACACAGTTATAGTACAAGAGCACAATGAGAATCCTATTGTAGATCCAGTTACAGTACAAGAGAACAATGAGAATATCGTTGTTGCTCAAGATACTGCTACAACACAGGAAAATAATGAGAATCCTCCTCAACCCCAACCCATATGGCAAGCTCAACAACCTCAAAAAGTACCATTAAGGAGATCCAACAGAAAAAGGGAGAAAACCCATCTATGATCTTAAACAAGCTTTCCGTCAATGGTATCACAAGTTTAAGGCATTACCTCATATGGTTTTGAGGTAAATATTATAGATGAATGTGTATACTGCAAGTTCAGTGGGAGTAAATACTTTTTTGGTCTTATATGTTGATGACATTCTACTTGCCAGCAACGATATAGGCTTGTTGCATGAAACTAAGAAATTTCTATCGAACAAATTCAAAATGAAAGATCTTGGTGATGCCTCTTTTGTATTAGGAATCGAGATACTAAGAGATCGTTCTCAAGGTATTCTTGGATTATCACAAAAGAACTATGTCGAAAAGATTTTAAGTAGATATGACATGGAAAATTGTAGACTAATGGACACACCCGTAGCTAAAGGAGACAAGTTCAGTCTCAAAAAATGCCCTAAAAATAACCTTGAGAGGATAACAATGCATGATAAACCTTATGCATCAGCACTAGGGAGCTTAATGTATGCTCAAGTCTACATACGTCCCGATATATCATTTATAGTGAGAGTGTTGGGTAAATACTTGAACAATCCAGGCATGAATCATTGGATAGCTGTTTAACGCATAATGCGTTATTTAAAGAGAACAAAGGATTACATGCTTACTTATCGGAGATCAGAAAATTTGAAGATCATTAGGTACTCTGACTCCGATTTCATGGCATATGGTTGCGAAACTTTGTCACTGAGCTTCATATAGTAGATGACATTGAAAGGCCGTTAAAGATATTCTGTGACAATAAGTCAGCAGTATTATACTCCAACAACAATAAGAGCTTGACAAAATCGAAGCATATAGACATCAAGTTCTTAGTTGTCAAGGGGAAAATTCAAGAAAAATAGATTTCCATAGAACATATAGGAACAGAGTATATACTAGCAGACCCATTAACCAAGGGATTGATCCCTAAAGTCTTTCATGAGCACACTGCTCGGATGGGTGTCAATATTTGTGATGTCTTGGTTTAGTGGGAGTTTATGCTATATGTCCTATGACAGATATTGAGTTATTTTTTTGCAGAATTGAGTTGATGGTTTATTTCATGTTATGTGAAATGTTTATTTTGCAATATTTGTATTGTGTTTGATCTCAATAAAGTTTTAAAGTTGGACCAACTGGAAATAGATATGCATGAGATCACTTGGCATGTAATTTCCATATTACTCATCCAAATTTGATCTATGTCGTTAAGTATATTAGGATGGGGATTGGCGTGGTTTAGTCGCGACATTAATGTGATAAAAGCCGCGGTAGTTCCATATCTAATGTATGAGACGGACCAGATTGTTAAAGTAATGAGAGAAATAGTATTCAGATGCGCGCATAAAGTTTATAAGGTGTGATTATATCAAGAAAGAATATATGTATAGCCCAAGTGGGAGATTGTTAGGAAATTATTTTAATTTCCTAATTTGTTTGTGGGCAATACATATATTAATTGTAATCACAAATTATGCTATTTCACTATAAATGACTTATATAATGATGATCTCATTTATTATTATAAATGCTAATTGAATAAGTCATTATTACTTTTGATTTGAAATTAAATGAGAATAAAACCAGATATTATCTTTTGTTCCTTAGATAATTATCTTTTTTGGATTTAGATATATTATCTTTTGGGTTTTAAATACTATTTTATTTGGGTTTAAGGGTTTAATGGGTGCCATGCTCAAATATAAATAGACCTACAGGGTTTCGGTCCCCAATATATCAAAAGCCGCATTTATTACTCTTTTCCCATCAAAAGAGTTGCAATTCAGCCACTTAGGAATACAGAAGGCTTCGGTTGAGGAAGATCGAAAGAACCACAAGATTCAAATTTTTCCATCAATTTTCTGACTCTTATGAGTAAAGATACGCTTCCGCATTATAAGATATTTTTGGTGATTTAATATGAATAATTTGGGTTAATAAAATTATTTATTTCAACATTCCATATGTCGTTGAAAGACTTAATCAACCCCCAGACCCCAGTCATTCATAAGAAAAGGACAAAACTATACTTATCATGGAAATTATTAAGATGAAGAAAATTCAATTGGCACGTTTAATTAAATTTATAATCATTATAAATGATGGAAAAATGATTTCTTTCTTTCATGCTAATTCATCATTTCTATTGACGTGGTTCAAGCCATCCCAAGAGACAAGAAGAAACATTGATCGTTGCTCCATAACTTCTCCTCCGTGGATGCTAGAAATTCCATAAAGAGTGGGGAATACATTACTATTACAACCAATTGAATGAAAAGTAGCAAGTAATGTCAAGCATTAAATGATGAGTGCTACTAAATTACTAATAATAATCATTATTAGGAGTGCATTTGGATGAAATTTTGTAAAATTTTAAGAAATTTGAAATATAAAGTAGTTAAAATAAATTATTTTTAAATGCAGTCATTTTAATTTTTAGATTTAGATACACAATTAATTGAATTAAATGCTACAATAATAGAAAAAGAAAACGAAAAAAATATTTATATTTCTCTTTCATGGTAGATGGAATTCCTTTTATTAGAGGGGATTTGAGTTTTCTTTCTTAACTAAATACTGGTTCTATTTATCTAAAAATTTAATGCACGTATATTAAATATATTCTAGAAATATGATAATATTTGTCTTATCCATTGTAATTAATTATATCTAGATTCGATAGATTTAGCTAGGACGTAACGCTATCACTACTACTACTACTACTACTAATAATAATAATAATAATAATAATAATAATAATAATAATAATAATAATAATAATAATAATAATAATAATAACCTATCAAATAAGAATAAGCACCTATTTATTATTGTGCTGGTAGGCAGAGAACAATTTCCTCAAGATTTGGCTTTTTAATCATCTGTTTGAAAGAGTCAAAATAATAATCCTCAATGAATGTGGCAATACGGATATTTTATTGAGAATAAAATGAGAAATAAACCTACAAAAAAATTATACTTTAAATAAATTAATCTTAAAAAAATATTAATAAAATTTTTAATTATAACAGATGTGGGCATATTTATTTTTAAATTAGTCCCCATACTTTTAATTTAAATTAACTTATCCATATCTATTATTATAGAATACTTCACTAGTATTTCTTTTCTAAAACACTACAAGAAAACAGTTCTATTGCCATGCTTTTAAACGTGGCGAAAAGATGAAAAAAACGTGCCGATAGCTTTTTGCCATACTTTTTGAGCTACTGGCACACTTTTGAAAGAGTCAAATTTGCTAGCGTGGCGGTTGCTCTATCGCCACGCTTTTGCAGATTGCCACGCTTAAAAAGTGTGGCTGTATGGGAGAGATATGGCCATGCTTTTAAAGCGTGACGATAGCGAGATACGGCCACGCTTTTAAAAGGTGGCGATAGTGAGAAATACGGCCACACTTTTAAAGCGTGACAATAGCGAGAGATTCAGCCACGCTTTTAAAACGTGGCGATAGAGAGATATGGCTACGCTTTTAAAGCGTGGTGACAGCGAGAGATATGTCTATGCTTTTAAAGCGTGGTGATAGCCTTGTCAAATTAAAAAAAATTTTCTTTTTCTGACTTTACCTTCATCACTACACAATATAAATTTTCAGTTTTTTTTTTATTATCAAACCTATAAATATAGTATGCAATTTTTATTGCAAGACAAATCAAACAGTAATTAGTGACATAATTTTTGCTATAATTGTTTTATACATTAATACTCAAATACAAAATAAATCTCGAGTTCAAAACTTTGATTTCTTAATAAGCTTCTCAACCTGACCATAAAAGCATAGAAATAATCAAATGGCCAAAATTGAAGACCCTATCTACATCCCTTTTGCTTCTCTTCTCTAACCTTGCAGACGGTCTCCTCTCCATCTTCAAAGTTATATGGTTATGGCCAGCACGAGCGCAAAGGCTTAACCTTCTCTGTTGCTGCCTCTCGTCGGCCTCCATCTCGTCGCCGCGCCGCTCGCTGACCTCTTTGCGTCACCGTGTCGTCTCGTTTCTCGCCCTCAATATTGATGTTTTCACTGCTGCCATTCTGGATGCAATAACTTCAACCAGTTGACCAAAATGCTACTAAAAGAAAATATCAATAATTGTGTCCCTCTGCCAGATAAAACTGAAACAATCAATAAAACAAGTCCATGGATACATATCTTATTAACCTAGAAAAGGACTTCCATCTAATGTGAAAGAGAAGTTTTTTCAACAATTCAGAGGATGTGTAATAAATTACTACTCAACATCCAAACTTATCTTTTAACAAGTCGATTTGAAATGCAAAATAAGACTACTAACTGACATCTCCTCTAATAATTAAAAGATGCACAATTCAGAATCCGAACTAGCAAGAATAAATTCAACTGCATGAGTTTCAGACAGTGATTTTTTTGGTATATGATAGCAACATCAACCCTGGATAAACTACATTACCAACTAAGAAGATCATAATTTTATTTTAGCAGAAGAATTACAATCTAAAAATAAATACACATGTACTATAAAGAATGCATGGAGCTTCTCTCTCAACTCCTCCATTTTAAACTTAAAAATCAAGAATAGTCATGTCATGTCAGGATAATGAATAAATAAACAAATTGCTAATCCAACATAAGGTTTCTGATACACTCAAGAAGAAATTAAAACCTCAAACTACTACAAATATAAGTAACTTTCTTGTACCAATACACTTTAGTTATTTGTGGCTGAAGGCTAAAGATCAATCATGTGTTAACTCAAATCACTATGTTTTCATATCTATAAAACTTGTAATCAAATAAAAAAGTTTACCTCACTATTTATTTATAAGTAAAATTTAAAAAAAATGGAAAGTTCATCCAAAAACATTCATGTCTAATAGACTGTGAAGGATCCCAAGAAACTGGCAATGCATGTTGTCCCCAAACTCTGTTATCATTCCCTTAACCTAAACAGGATAACATGTCTAATAAATACCTTATGAGTAATTTTATACATGTATGTCATACGAAAAATGTGATCTTATTCACATACAAAGTATACCAAAAGTCCAAGAAGTGTTATTCCTTCTTGCCGAACAACATATATAGGATTGCAAAAGAATAGGATCTTGATTCAAGAAGAGAATCAGGATATCTGTTCTGGAACCATCATAATAAGTTCACATTAGAAATTAAACAAAGTAAATGCATGAACACCCAAAACTGAATCATAAACAGATCAAGGTAACAAAGGGGAATCAATACCCAATTAGCATCAACTTCTTATCTTGACTTTACAAAACCTGGGTGATGACATCAAAGATGACTTCATTCATTAAAACCCTAAAAACATGCATAAAAATTAAAAGCTGAGAACCAACAGGGTTCATAAAACTTGCAAACCTAGCTAGAATAAATCAAATAAAAAATAATTAAGTTATTAGTTATTAAAAAGATTTTACAAACTTGCAAGAAAAGATATGATCATGGGTGAAAACATGTAATTGAGTGATCGAACACTCACCAGATGTGTATCCGCTCTAGTCGCTCAAGTGTATAGGGTTGATTCACTCAATTCTCCTCTAATCATGCTTTCTAAGATTTGTTTTTCATCTAACAATCAACAATTATTTCATGTATGCATACAAATATCATGAGGTCTTATCTTTAGGTTGTAATGGGGTTAGGGTCAAGGTAAGATTGTATTTGGTCAAGTGAGCTTGAAATTTGAATCTTTGATTAACCTAATCTCTCACCTAACCTACAACCTATACAATTTTAAAGCTAACCTAACTACCCATTCTTCACTTTTTTGCACACTCATATATTCTCTTTTTGATTCACATCCCATATGGATTGATTTTTTTTATTGAACTTCACTTTGGGGTATTTTGTCCCCTTTTTATTGCTTTTCTTTTTCTATTTTTTTCTTTATATATATATATATTCCTTTCTACATTTTTTCTCTTTTTTTTTTCTTTTTGATGAATTATATACAAAGGTACCAACACATATGGTTTAAACATTTAATGCATGAGTATGTACCCAATTCTCAAAATTTTGACAAAAATATAAAAACACCCTTTTATCCCAACTAATGTTCCCAACCTTCCCAAACTTGAATGATAAGCACTCTCACTAGCCTAAACTAATCAAAGATCCAAACAAGGGACATTTATTGTTTTTCACTTTAAGGCTTGTAATGTGCTAAAATTAAGAACAAATGGGTTTAGCATAGGCTCAAAATTGGCTAACAATGAAAGATAAAAGGTAAGGCTATTTGGGTAAGTGAGCTATTTGAACAATGGCCTCAATCATATAAATGCATTCATACACAAAATAATAGACATAAAGAATCAAATAAATCAAAGATTACAATCATAGAAAGAGAATAATGCACACAAGATGAAAATAGTGATTATATGATGTAACCACACAATTAAGGCTCAAAACTCACATGCGTGTGTTCTTAGCTCAAAAATCATGTTCCACAATATATAGTTGAAGCAAGTTCTAATTTTTTTTCAAATCAATTGGGGTGCCCTATAGATAAAATCCGTGGAAAATTTTATTATTTTAGCTAAACTTATATATATATATATATATATATATATATAATAATAATAATAATAATAATAATAATAATAATAATAATAATAATAATAATAATAATAATAATAATAATAATAATAAGAAAATGCCACAAAAAGTCCTAAAAGACCTAAAAAACGAAATGCAAAAGTGTTGGGATTAGAATTTGTCACCCAAAAATGCCGACTAGTCGGACGACCTCCCCACACTTAAAAAGTCTGCACCGTCCTCGGTGCATTCTAAGATGAGCTAGGGGGTACGGACTACATGGGTTGCCACCTTCAGCTGGTGGATAAACCAACTGGTACGTGTTCTTTTTTTTGCTTTTATTTTTATTTTTTTTTGCTTATGGTGACTTATCCTGAAAATAGAAGACAAGATAAGGAGATAAGTGAATGCATAAGCAAGTAATCATACATTGTTGGAATGAGGTGAGAACAACTAAAATGGAGTGAGTAAATTAGTGGGCCATTAAAGAATAGTGTGTGTGTTCTAAGTTGCATGCGGTTTAGAGCACACACATTAGCATAAAAACTATGTCACAATTAAACAAAAGAAAGCATACACTTCACTCATTCTAGTGTGCTTGAGATGCTTCAAAGTATCTTGTAGGTTAAGATAAACAAACAAGACATAAAGAAGCATGAAAGCATTCAAGCAAAAAATCAAGCAATTGTGAATTGGATAATGAATGGGCAATGATTGATGTGTAAGGAAACTTAATGAACCAAATGAAATATAGAGCTCACACATCAAACAATGACACATGTTGAAGTTGTTGCAACACCTAAGTGACATAGAAGTGGAACACATGGGTGCTATGAAACTTAGCAAAAAGAAGATAGGAGTGAAAATCAATCACATAGCAATCATGGTCCACAAAGCTTTACAAAGCTAAAAATATGTCACTAGGTAAGCTTTCGATCCAATTTCACAATTCCAAAATCTCAATGCATGAAATAGGTGATGTGAATAAGGGTCAATCATAAACATGCATCACCTAACCAAAAAAAAAAAATGCATTGGTAGTACACAATTGCCTAATAATGAATGATGAATGCATGGTGGCCAAAACATGCAATTCTAAAGATTTAGAGAGCTTGAAGGCAATGTAACATGTACTTGGTATTCACAAATGTCAAGCATGAAAAATTCAAAACCAAGTAACAAAAGGTAACCTCAACAAAGAAATCCAACAATGAATATAAAAAATAGTTATGCTAAAATAGCATTCAGTTAATAATAAGTAGCAATAAACAGCAAACAAAATTAATAATCCAACACTTATCATGAAAACAAAAACTAAACAAAAATTAAACTAACTAAATAACTAACTAATTAACTAACTAAAAAAATGGTGATAGATGGTGATTGGTAGTGTTGGATGATGGTTGAGGAAGGAGAAGAAAAGAGGAGAAGAGAGAAGAAGGAAAGAAATGGAAAGAAGAGAAGAAAAGAAATAAGTAAAACAGGGCAAGGATGTCACGCGTACGCGTCATGTCACGCATACGCGTGAATGATCGAAATGGCATGCGACGCATACGCATCAGCGACGCGCACGCATGGGTGAAGAGAGATATAGGTGACGCGTACGCGTGGGGTGACGCGTACGCGAGGTTGGATTTTGTGCTAGAGGCACAATTCCAGCCCAAAACACGCGCAACTCTCTGGTTTTTGTACTGGACCCTGAAAATTTGGTGGTCAAGCGTACGCGTAAGCGAGGCGTACACGTGGGGTGTTGAGATTCTTGGGGTCACACGTACGCGTGACATGACGCTCTGTTTTTCAAAATTTTTCCAACTTCTTGCACCAAACCAAGCATTCCAAACCTCCAAACAGCTACCAAAATACTGTAAAACCTTATTTAACATATTAGACTCCCAATTAAACTCAACAAACTAAACTAAACATGAAATTAAACCTACTTTACTAATATATACAAAAGAGAAAAATGAAAAGAGTTTACCATGGTGGGGTGTCTCCTACCTAACACTTTTGTTTATTGTCCTTAAGTTGGACTTATGGGGAGCTCTCATCAAGGGGGCTTGTGCTTGAATTTATCTTGGAACTTCCACCAATACTTGAATCTCCAATAGGCTCCATCATTCAAAATTAATAGCTCCAAGCTTTGATGGAGTTCTTCACAAACCATGAGCTCCCAAAGTTGATCCTTCTTGTGCGATCCGGGATCCCACATTTTGTTTTGACACCCATCTTCAAGTTGATCATGGTAATTTTCTCTGGGTGGTAAGCACATAGAATTCTCAATTGAGCACCAAATTCTCCTCCTAGATCCATACAATTTAGCATTCATCCAACCATGGGACCTATGCCTTGAGGCTTCAACCTCAATGAGCCTAACATCATTTTGCCAACCACTACACAATTCTCCCTTACTCTTCAATCCACAAAGAGCTCTAAGTTGACCATCTGTTTCAAGCAACCCATATTTAAGTGGAATACTAAAGCTAAGGGATATGAGGTTTACCCACTTGAATGGTGTAAAGGATGATGGTGACTTAGGAAGGGAGACCTCCCTACACTTAGTCAATGCTAGGTCCACTCCCTTGTGCTCTTTCTTTACAACTTCCACCTCCTTGTAAGCTTCTTCAATTTCAACCTCTTCCTCTTGGTAGCTTCCTTCCAACTCAATCTCTTCTTCATCGCTTACCAAGGGCATGGGAGGATGTGTATGTCAAGTCCAATAGGAGAGGATTCAATTGTAGATAGAAACCCATTGATGATTGAATCCATTTCTTGATCAACCTCTTCAAAGTCTTCAACCATGATATGCTTTAGAGGTTGTACACCCTCCTCAACATCAAAATCAAGCTTCATGGAAAAAGGGCTCCATAATTCTACATTCCCATGGACTTCCCACATCTCATAAATCTTTGACCATTCCTTCCGTTTCAATCGTCTCAACTTCTTCCCTTTGTTGCACTTCTTGCTTCAATTCCTCTTCTCCACATTGAAGCTCTAAATTCTCCTTCTCATTGTGCTCCTCAACTAATCCTCCACATTTAGCAATAAGGGTATCTTGGATAGTTGAGCACAATGATGTCAATTGGCTCACCACTTCGGTTAAGCTAGCCATGACTTGCCCTTGCTTTTGGCAACAAATTAGAAGTTCTTGTTGTTCTTGCATTATGGGTTGGAGAGATTGGTCCAATGAAGATGTGGGTGGAAGAGAGGGTTCATTGTTTGGGAGAAAGGGTTCATAATTGGAAGGTGGTTCATCTTGGTAAGAGTATGGAGATGGTGTATATGGAGATGGTTATTGGGAGTAATTGTGTTGGAATGGTGATGGTTCTATGTATGGTTCATATGGCTCAAAAGGTGGTTGGTATGGTGGATAAGAATTAGGGTCATATGGAGGTGTTTGGTGGTAGGGGACTTGTGAGTATGGTGGTTCAAAACTATATTGAGGGGGTGGTTCATAGGCATATGGTGGTGGTTGTTGACAACCACAATGAGGGTCACTATAACACCCTACTATTCAAATCCTTATGCTCGAGTCATAAGTCAATGATAATAAGGTGGTACAACTCTCAAGGTGGATTTTTAATACATAATTATAAGTAAAATTGAAAGGAGTATTAACCGAGAAGCCTGAAAAGAGTAAAAATAAAATCGCGAAGTCGTATCACTCACGCATCAATAACTAAAAGATAAAGCGTGAAGTCGAAAACGTTATAAGGATAAAGTCATAAAGGAGAATAAGAGAAGGACAGTACATAGATATATAACATAAGTAAATAGCCACTAGTCGCGACCCGCGAAGTTTAGGCCGGCTAGGGTACAGTATGAAAGTAGTTGACAATAGTATCTCCTAATCTCTCCCAAAAGAAACATAAGAGCCTCTATAGGCAAGTTCAAAAGAGTTTAATACATAATATAAGCTTCTCAAAATAGAGGTGGGGAGATTCTAAGAAAAATATAAAGTAGAGAATATAAAGATCTTCGCCATCTCTCAGATGAACCACAGCTCACTTCTGAGCACCTGGACCTGTATCTGAAAAAACAAGAGATGTATACGGAATGAGAACCCCTGACCCATGGGTTCCCAGTATGGTAAAAGTGCCAAATAAATACAACGCATAGTAATAAAAACTCACTAAGCATCCTAAACTTCCTTTCACCAAATATTCATTCTATGTTCTCGCTAATCCATAAACAGGCAATTGTCATAAGAGAATGCTAAATCTAATTCATCTTCCTCATGTTTCCCAACTTTCTAACTCTCTAATGAATCAGAATCAGAATCATAAACAAACCATCACCAGTTATTCTGTCTCAACAATTCTATATCAATACATCATATCCTCACCTGGAACAAAAGAAATCACTTCACCGCGTCTACCCAGGGAACTCAAATTAACTCATTCTCTACCTGGAACAAGTGAAATCACTTCACTGCGTCTACCCAGGGAGCTCAATTACCTCATTCAATAATCATCATCATTATTCAATTACATCATCAACTCATCTCATCAAGAACAGCCCTCAGTGTCAACTAACACCAGCATGAGGGACCTCTCAGTTGTACAAACACAAGCAATACAGACAAGTAATAAACAAATAAGGTACAAGTAGAATAGGTAGCATATAGTCAAGTAACATAGCATATATGATATAGCAATCCAAACAAATAGGCAAACCCAAATAATTCAAACATATGCAAATAATGTATGCCTGCCCTATGGCTAATGAGTCTCATCTGTCGGTTATAAAGCCAACCCGACAAGTCCTGGTAGCTAACCATTGGACTGTCCCTCTGTCGTGCATCTCCAACTTGAGTTATTCACAATCATAACCATAATCACACAACACCTACACTGGTGTTTATTCACGGGGGCGAGCTCATCCAGAACTTTCACAGTGTCCGGCCACACTTACGACATAGGGTCAACAGAATCTCGGATCTCAACCTGGAGCAAGTGGGGCCGACTCACTGCATCTACCCAAGGAAATCTGAGACTCAGATAGTTTCAATCTCAAATCATACTCGACTGGGAGCAAGTGGGGGCTAATCACTACATCTACCCCAGGAGTCTCAAAATCAAACTCGGAGCAAGTAGAATCACTCCACTACATTTATCCAGGCAGGTATGTCTCACCACGTCCCGGAGGAAGAGGATCAATGCCACTGCATCTACCCAGGAAGGTGTCAAGTTCAACATGGAGTGAGTGGAATCACCACTACTGCCGCTACTTCCCAGGCGTCACAATCTCTGACCCGGAGCAAGTGGGACGAAACCACAACCCTTGCGTCTACTCGGGAAGCCTCTATACTAACCAACCTGGAGCAAGTGTGGCACAACCACAACCCTTGCATCTACCCAGGAGGTACGTTCTCATATGCCAGGAGGAACCAAGGAGGGGATCCTAACCTCCCACCATCTCGCTGGGGGCGATTTTACAATACCAAGAAGTACAGGGAAGGGATCCTCACCTTCCTTCATTTCTTTGGGGTCGCACTTTTAAGAAAGAGAGCTTAAGATAAAACAATCATTCAAAGTCATATTTTCATTTTGAGCCATAAACCAATATTTATCATAGCCATCCGGCTCATAACATAATCAATAACCAGTCAATAATCATTATTAAATACAGCCCTTCGGCTCACGGCATACACCGCACCTCCATCATCACCATCAGTAACTCATACAATCATTATTATTCATCATTCATCATTGATTCTCACTTTACTTCCTCCACAAGTTATCACATGTCCTAACTTCTTTTCATTACTAGGCATACTATAAAGATTTAGGACTTAGAGGATGAAAATGGAGGCTTAGAAGTCTGAAATTCGGCTTTAAAAACTCAAAAATAACTTTTGCTGAAAACAGGGTCACGCGTGCACGTCGCCCATGCGCACGTGTTGAAGGCTAAAAAAGTAAAGTGTCGCGTACGTGTCAGTGACGCGTACGCGTGGGTGCGTTTTGTGCTTCTCGCACAAAACCAGCACAGTATCAGCGCAACTCTCTGGATTTTCTACTGGGCACTTAAATCAATACAGCGACGTATACGCGTCGGCCAGGCGCACACATGAGAGGGTAAAAATCGTGAGTGACGCGTGCGCATCGGCCAGGAGTGCGCGTTGGAGTATGTTTTACCAAAAATTTTACTAAGTTAAAAAGCTGTAGGATTACATTTTCAAACCCCAAACTTCCGACACACATAACTTCTTCTAAAAAATTCCTCTTTTAACCATTTCAGAACCGCTGGAAAGATCATTGAATAAACTTTCATAAAAATCCAGTTTTAAAGAATTCCTAACTCCGAGGACCGAGTTACAGACCACCGAAGTTGGTCAAAAATCAGTTTTTACTGAAAAAATAGAAATTACTAAATTTTCCAGTGTTCACAAGCCAAATTCATTTTCACTCATCTAAATGGCCACAACTCAACCACATCCACATAATTACACTCAAGCAAAAGCAAACCTACCTCATCTACATATTTTCACCCAAAACTATCAAATTCCACACCTCAATTCCTCAAACCATATTATTTAATAACCAAACAATTATTCACACATTCAATATCTAAAATCCATCCAATCTCTTATATCATCACACAATACACACATCAACATACCTTTCTTACCTCTTCCCGACCTCTGGCCTAAGATTCATGGCCTCCGGCCCAAATTCACAATTTAAATACATATTCCACAAACCAATATTCACTATCCAATTCATCAAATTCTCAACACACCAAACATGAAAATTCACACAATTCTCAACCCAATCATTAATTTACATTACATATCAACTATGCATATTAGTACCAGCCATTTACACAATCCAAACTTATCCTAGGGACATCTAGCCTAGGAATTCTCATCACACCACACGGTACTTAAATGAAACTTAAACCGTACCTCTTGTAGCCAAATTAATTAAGTTTCTTCTTGGAAGTCTCCACCAACCCTTAGCTCCAAGCTTCACCAAAGCTCCACAAGCAACACCAACCTCCCAATTGTGCACCAAAATCACCAAATACACTAACATAACTAATTTCACATATATACATCAACCTAGGATTCATGAAAATGATAAATCACAAGGGTTGGAGGGTTTCTTACCTTAACTCACTGAAGTTTTTGATGAACATCACCCATGGCTCATACTAGAGCACTCCTAAACAACCAAAATCACAAGATTTTCTCAAAACCCAAACCAAATTTGAATTTAAAGAGGAGAACAAAAACTAGGTAGATGACAGTGGGATACTTACCACAAAACTTAGATAGAATTATAGAGGATGAGAAGAGCAATGCGTGGCTGCAAACGGCTCGTCAATCGGAGTTCCGGAGAGAAAGTTATGATGATTTAAAGTTTGATGAAGTTAGGATTTTCTCTCTTCTTCCTCTCTTCTCCATTTCAGCGCCCCTACCCTCTTCCTTTAGGGTAAATGAGCTGAATTGCTCATAACTAATGTTTATATATGTTGGATCTTGGGCCCACTTGGGCCCGATTAACTTATTTTTCGCAGTGGCCTAATTTTGGGCCAAAACCTTTAAGATTAGAGTTTTAAATCGTATTTTAAACATTTCTAGCTTCCCAAATTACAATTTCTCATTTCTTAACCTTATTCACTTATAATTAATTTATTCAGTTGCTGTACCAGATAGATCTCAGCTGATATTGCCGGTCAAATTTCCAGTGCGCATTTTTATAATTCACTGAGTCCAAATATCATATTGAAATTATCAAATTCTGATTGCTAAATTTTCTAACCATATTTGCTCCTATTTAATTTATTATTTAATTAATTACAGTTTAACCGGGTTTTACTATCACCACATCCATTAGATTGATATGCATTAGGAGTTGGATTATACCTATAAGAAACCTGTAGAGGTTGTTGCCACGAAGGTTGTCTATATGCTTGAGGCTCCTCCCACCTTTGATTTCCAATTCCTTGATGCATGTTGTCATTGTAGCCTCCATTCCCTACAACATAGTTAGAACCAAACTCATAGCCAAAGGGGTGAGAATTTATAGTAAAAAAGGAAAAACAAAAACAAAAGCTAATAAGAAACAAATTAAACCAAATCCTAAAACTAGCAAAAACTAACAAAGAAACAAAGGGCAAACATATTCACACTATTCACATATATACAATAACCAATAACAAGCACACATTGCAATTCCCTAGCAACGGCGCCAAAAACTTAAAAGAGTATTACCGTCGGTTAAGAATTTTCACACAAAATAATTCCATTGATAGTATAGTTCCCAACCGACAAATAATGTTCAAATCAAAGTTTAGAAGTTTTGGTTGTCACAAGTCCAACCCAATAAAAGTAACCGAGAGTATTAGTCCCGAGTTGTCTTTTCAAGGAATTGCAGTGAGGTGTGCGTATTATTGGTTATGGTATCCAAGGGGTGGGTTGGTAAAAATGCAAGAAATTAAATGATAAGAAAATAAAACAAACAACTAAAGAAAGTAATTAATAAAGAGAGACATGTGTGGCAAGGATTGAGAATGTAGGCTTTCTATCCTAATCATTTAATAATTAACAAGAGCTTATCCTATTTCGTCATCCCTAACATTGGAAGAAGGTACAATATTATCTTCACACATGAGAGAAAGTCAAATAAAACTAGTTAATCTCAATCCAAAAGTCCTAGTCAACTTACTAATTGAATTAGCAAAAGACTAGCATCAATGGAAATAATATTAACTAACAACTCTAGATCACTAATCTAAATTGGGTATTAATGACTCAAGATTGCCCAATTTCTCTTTCCAAGCCAAGAATGCTCAAAAGCTACTCTAACATCCAACCAAGCATTTTGTCAAACACTTGGAAGGTATAAAAAGAAAGCATGGTAAAAGTGCAAGAAATATAAAATCTAACAACTACCCAATTGCAAGGAAACAATAACAACAACTCAATTAAACAATAAAGGAACATAAAACATAAATTGCTTTAAAAGCAAATCCAAATCCAACAAAGAGTTCATCAACATAAAAATGACAAAAAAGGGTAATGGCTTATCAGTGGCAAAGAGAAGGGAGGGTTGAATCTTAGCCCCTTTTTGCTGAGTAATACTTGCTGCCTTTTAAATTAGCTTTAGGAGATTTTTCTGCGTTTTGTCTCATAACCAGACACGAGACATTTTCTTTTTGTCTCGTACCCTGTCAGGAGATATTTTTTAATTTTGTCTCCTTAGCAACAGAAACTGAAATGGAGTAGAAGAGAAAGAGAGAATCACACCAAGAAGTATACTGGTTCAGCTGCCAAGTGCAATGCAGCCTACATCCAGTCTCCACCACAACAATGATGGAAGTTCACTATAATCATCTTGATTATAGACACCAATTCTCCCTAGGAACTACCCTTCCTATCCGGGACAAGTCCAGAATCTATCCCAATTAGGGGTGGCAATATGTACCCTATCTGCGGGTACCCAATCCGACCCCACCCGGTCGGGTAGGGTTGCCAACCCGATCCGCAGCGGGTAGGGTAGGGTGCGGGTTGAGCCTCAACCCTACCCGACCAACCCGCACCCTATATATGTATATGTTATATACTTATATAAAAATATGTTTTAAGTGGATGTTGAACCAAAGACCTCTCACTAAATGCAAAAGATACTTAGTCATAAAAAAAATATTATTAATTGATAACTTAATAAACTTTTTTTACATAAAAGTCACTTATATTTTAAATTATCATCAAGTTATATAATAATATTGCATCTTTTTTTGTAACCCGCGGGTAGGGTCGGGTACCCGCGGATTAAGAGCGGGTAGGGTTAGGGTTGAGATATTCTCAACCCGCGAATAGGGTAGGGTTGAGTTTATATGAAAATCTCAACCCGCGGGTAGGGTTAGGGTTGGCTCCAAACCCTACCCTACCCTACCCATTGCCACCCCTAATCCCAATCCTGAACTTGACTTGGTCACCTACCAAGCTTTTAACTGCTAAGTGCTAACCCAACTTGCAAGGAGATTCCCACAGAATCATGATACACAACACAGATGTACAAAGGACCTTTAAGACACCTATGACTTTTTCTTTTAATTTTGTATCCTTTGCCTTTTTTCACTCACTGGCTTTTTCTTACAAACCTCACACTATTTGCCTTTTTTACCATGAGACTCAAGACAGACAAAACTAAACAGAAAAATACAACATGAAAAATATTGAAGGAGAAGAACTTCTGTTAGCTTGGGTAGCTATGAGAACTCTGTGCTTTACACTCTTTTCTCCTTGCTTCAAACCTTGGCTGTTCGCCCTTATTATAGAAGGGGAAGCCTCCAAGGTTGAAACGAGCCAACTTCTTCTTCTTCAACATCAAAACCGGTTCGGCCAGAGAGAGAGAGAGAGAGAGAGGAAGAAACTGAATGCAAAATCCAACAGGCAATTACCTCACTCTCATCCCATCTCCTCAAGCTTCATCGATCTGAGCCTTTTATCTTGACTTGGTCCCCAAGAAGGATTTCTGACCCTTGATGAGTGCTTGATCCTTGATAGCTCCTCCTGCTCCACTTCTGCTTCCTCCTTCACGTAGCCTCTCTAGCTACCTTCTGTGATGGATGAACAAAAAGTAGAGACGAGCCATGCCTCAAGGATCTTCTTCTCTGACCGAATTGGATCTTCCACCATTTTTAGGCATGGTGATCTTAAGACTTCTTTACCACTTCTTACCATAAGTGGCAAAGATCTCAGCCACGCCTTACTGTGGATCTTCTTTTTGCTAAGGCCATCATCACCTTAGCCCTTTCCTTGCTTCTAGCTTCTCTGTAATTTTTACTAATAGCTTGCATCTCCTTCTTTCCGGCTGAAGTGACAACCGAAGAGAGAAGAGAGAGAGGAGAGAGAATGCAGAAAAGCTTTCAATGGAATTAAGAAAGGAAATTAAAATTAATTGCACTCAATTAAAAACCCACTTCCCTTTTTCATGCTTTGTATCGTGTAGAAATTAAATGTCATCAAATCAATTGCATTTTCTCTCTCATGTTACCAATGTTTGCATTAAATCCATTTAATCAAATTTTGGATTCCATCAAATGAAGGGTGTGGTATCCGTGAAAGCATGTAACTCTTTCCTTCTTTCCTTTTTAATTCGGACCAAGCTTTGTTGGTCTTGCAACATAGTGGTTTTTTGGGGATGCACCATAATTTCCTAGCCCAATTCAAGTTTCCTAATAAAATAATTCAGCCACATATTGGATAGAATTTCTTGCAGAAGGATGAATATTTATATTGGGCTTAATTTTCTTTTTGCCCAACAAAATCTGCACACTTCAAAATTGTTAAACAATCAATTGGTAATTAAATTAATAATAACCAAAATTAAATTGACAATTCTACGAATAATATTTTTGACAATGTTTGATCATCACTAAACTTTAAATTTTCCAAACTCAATAAAGGGAAATTAACAAGAGAAACTAAGAGAATCAAAACAATTGAACAAGGAAAAGTAAAGAGAACAAGATGAAAACAAGAAGTTAAACCTAGATCTAAGATGCAATTAACCTAAGAACCCTAATTCTAGAGAGAAGAGGGAGCTTCTCTCTCTAAAAAATATACCTACATGATGCTAACCTAAAACTAATTTCTCTCCCTTTGTCCAATCTTCAATTTTGCATGAAATAGTCTCTGGAATCAGTTGGATTTGGGCCTAGGAAGCTCAGAAACCGCCCCCGACATTTTCACTTTAATGAGGTCACGTGCCTGCTGTGACGCGTATGCACGGGTCACATGTACGCGTCGTCTAGCGTTTTCTTCTCACGCGCACGCGTCATGTCACACGTACGTGATGGGTAGAAAAGCGATTCCACACAAAACTCACTGGCAAGTGTACCGGATCACATCAACTAGTAATAACTCACAAGAGTGAGGTCGATCCCACAGGGATTGATGGATTGAGCAATTTTAGTTAGGTGATGAATTTAGTTAAGCGAATAATTGATGAATTGAGTGATTTTGATCAACAAAAGCTAAATTGCAAGAAATTAAAAGTGAAGAAGGTAAATTGACTGAATCTAAAGGTGTTGAAGAAGTAAAGTTGCAGAAACTTAAAGAGCAAGAAAGTAAAAGAGTTGAAACTTAAATTGCAAAAAAAGCAAATTGCAGAAACTTAAAATGCAAGAAATGTAAATTGCTGAATCTAAATTGCTGAGAAATGTAAATTGCTTGAAGAATAAAAGGATTTGGGTGCTGGGATTTGGAATTGAACAAGGAATTGCAAATTAAAGTAAATCAGAGAGCTCTGAGATGCAAGAATTCAAATCTGGATCTCAGTAGCAAGAACAGAAATGGAAAATTTCTTCAAGAGACAAAACAGCAAGAAAACCTGAATCAATTGTGGAATCCTAAAGAGAAATTGAAGATCAAAGAAGAGCAATGAGATTAGAAAGCAAATCTAAATCTCAATTGCTCTCTTGATCAAGTAGAAGAGAAATTGCAGAAGAAAATGAAATTGAAAACAGTAGAGAAGATTAAAATCCAATCCTTAAAAGAAAAGCAAGAAAAGCAAAAGATGATTCTCAGAATTTGAATCAATGGAGCTCTTCAATCTCAATTCGAGATCCAAAATAGAAAGTAGAAATTGCAGAAGAAAATGAAAACAGAAAACTAAACTCAGATCCAATTCTTAGAACAATTGAGAAGAAAAGTGAAAGATGATTCTCAGATTTAGAATCAATGGAGCTCTTCAATCTCAATTCAAATTCCAAGAACAGAAATTAAAAGTTGCAGAAGAAAAGAAAATATAGAAAGAAAACCAGATCCAATTCCCAAATCCTAAATTCAAAAAATTGAAAATTAAAAGTGAAAACTAAAAATGAGCTAAAGGTCCTTTTTTCAAATCAAACTTAATCCTATTTATACACTTTCTATTTTGGTCTTCAAAGCTTGGAGTGGGTCTTTTGGTTTTTTGGATTTGAAGAAAGATGGGTTCGGTTGGCTTTGGTTCAAGTTGGTTTGGTGTGTGGGAACCTTCCAGGGGAGTGCTCCGTTTGATATAGTGAACATTACGATCACTCTTAGTTGGTGAGCCAATTTGGTGTGCCTCCCTAGCCCATAGCGTTCACTTTGTGAGCGTTCCGCTCACTCTTTGAGCGCTACATGATGCTGAGCCTTGGGTGAGCTTTGCTTTCCTTAGTTGAGAGGCACAAAAAAGGTAGCAAAAGAGAGCGCTACACTTGATTTTTTGAGCGCTACTCCTTGTGTTTTGCTTTGTGCATGCTTGGCTTTTCTTGGTTCCAAGCTCGAGCCTTGGTGAGAGCGCTTTGCTTCTTTAAATTTCTTGGGCAAGAGCCTTGCTCTCCTTGGCTAAGAGCACGAGAAAGTGAGAGAAAGTGAGCGCCATGCTCGAATTCTTGAGCGCTGCTCTTCATTGTGCATGCTTCCTCTTTGATGAAAGGCACGAAAAAGGGAGCAGTAGTGAACGTAGCGCTCATTTCTTGCAACGCTACCCTTGGTCTTTGGTTTGTGCTGCACCATTTGGTGCTTCCTCTTGGAGCGCTACGTTCAATAAAGTGAACGTTGGCCTTGCTCCCTTGGTGCTTGGCCTTGGTTGAGCGCCACGCTTTATTTTCATTGGCTACGCTTTTTAAAGTGTGCCCTAAGGTACAAAGCGTGCTCAAACTTCAAAAGTGTGCCAAAATTTCCTCTTTCCACCATTTCTTCATCTACAAGCAACTAAACAACTAATCAAAGTCCCACCAAAATCACTAGATCTTTGCATCATTTATAAAATCAATTAATTTTAGCATAAAATCTATGATTTTATGTAAAATGAATGATGTTTGATTGGTTCAACAAAGGCATGAAAATCCACTCCAATTACTTACTTATGGTGCAAGAAAGTGCATAAAACCTAATGAAACTAATGAAAAATGCTTGTAAAACTAGCATAAGATGACTTGTCACCACAACACCAAACTTAAACATTGATTGTCCCCAAGTAAGCATTAAACATTGAGAAGAAATGAAATGAAACAGAAAAGCATACATGTCCTTATTTAGCAGATAATAATATTTGAACCATGGGGTTTTATGTAGACCAAAATGCAGCCCAATTATTCTTTGCTGATAGGTAAGAAATGCCTTTTGGATGATTCACTAGAGTTGCTGTCATAATGCCTTGCTTTTTGATTGATCCCTTTTTGGTTTTTTCCTTCTTTCTTTTGCTTAGAAAGCTTATTTCTTAATGGTAACTCAGTGTCAAGTGTTGTAGCAGCCTTTTGGCTCAATTTTGCTAAACACTTCTTCACTACAGACACTTGGCTCACAAATCCTCTTCAAAACATTGATGCCCATCATCTCTTTGGATCACTAAATGCTTTGTAGCTAGGTTGCTCTTGATAATGGACTTTCGATTGGTAATCCCGGATTAGTTAATCCAAGTTACCAAGTTTCAAAAGACTCCTCAGAACCTAATTGTCCAAGCATATCCTAGTACAAAAAGCTCCACAGACATATGTCCTAAGGTCCAAGCTATCGGTGTCTAGCCTTATTGTTTGTTTCTTTGCCAATTCTTGGCTTTTCTTTTCTTTTCCTTTCTCACTTTTCTTCATTTTCCAGGGAATTTCATTTATCAAAGGTTTTATGACAGCAACCAAGTTCACACTACAAAGAACACTTTATTATGCAGCTTTTATTATTGAGCTCATCATCTTAATCAAGCATTTACAACCACAAATTTCAATTCTAATTCCTACAACATTAGACAATCACTTTCTTTTTCAAACATTTTCTCTTATTGATGCAAAAAGGGAAACA
Organism: Arachis hypogaea; assembly: GCF_003086295.3. Taxonomy (NCBI): domain Eukaryota; kingdom Viridiplantae; phylum Streptophyta; class Magnoliopsida; order Fabales; family Fabaceae; genus Arachis; species Arachis hypogaea. The sequence continues at coordinate 34,531,598 of NC_092053.1, read as the reverse complement.
AAACATGAATTTAAAGCAGATGAGTGATAACAAGCATTTAAACTAGTGCAGACATCAAAATTTACATTATTTGAACTAAACATCAAGGTAACCAGCAACTTTTCATGCAGAACGTTTCAAAGCAAAGTGAGTTTTGTGACAATACAACCTCTCAGGAGTGTCTTGAAGCTTCCCTTTTGTCATCATCATCCTTTACTTTTTCATTTCCCTTGGTGATGATTCTTTGAAGAGACTGAGTGTCTTTTTCTGCATAATTTTTAAAAGTTGCTTGTTTTTCCAAGCACTTAGGCAAAATGGTTAGCATGAACTTGAACTTACTTTGGTGAGGGAACACCAAACTTAGTTCCTTGCTACTGTCTATGATGCATTAGTTACATGAAACCTTGTACTTTTGTTGAAAATAATGAAGCTAAAAACTAGAAAACAGACAGTGGTTTAGTGGTTTTCCTGATTGCTTGGAGCTAGTAACCATTTGAGCAGAGGGTCGAAATGTCTTTTTAAATGAGATTTTTGGTGGAACACCAAACTTAGCATCCTTCATTCACCCTTAAATTGTTTTGGTGTGTAACACCAAACTTAGCTCCTTGCAATACAGATAAAATTACCTAATCCTCTTATTGAAATAGTTAAGAATAGAAAACTACCTTAGGTTGGGTTGCCTCCCAACAAGCGGTCTTTTAATGTCACTAGCTTGACATCCTTCATTCTTGCTTAGCTTAATTTCTGATTCTCCTTCTCTTTGTCCCAATGGCCTCCCAAGTAATGCTTTGCCCTGTGACCATTTGCTGTGAAATTATTCTTTGTTACTTCATCTAGCAGTCAAAGGCTTCCATAAGGAAGAACATTTGTCACCAAGTAGGGACCAGTTCATTTAGACTTGAGTTTGCCAGGGAACACTTTGAGTCTGGAGTTGTACAAGAGTACCTGCTGTCCTAGTTTGAACTCCTTCTTTGAGATCTTTTTGTCATGCCATCTCTTAGCTTTTTCCTTGTATATCTTAGCATTTTCATAGGCTTCCAGTCTAAACTCATCCAACTCATTTAATTGCAATAACCTCTTCTTTCCTGCTGCTTGAAAATCAAGGTTGAAGAGTTTAGTGGCCCAGAAAGCTTTGTGTTCAAGCTCTATAGGAAGGTAGCAAGACTTGCCATACAACAACTGAAAAGGTGACTTTCCAATAGGAGTTTTGAAGGCTGTCCTATACGCCCAGAGAGCATCTTCTAGTTTTCTGGCCTAATTCTTTCTTGTACTCCCCACTGTTTTATCCAAAATCCTCTTCAATTCCCTATTTGCAAGCTCTGCTTGGCCATTGGTCTGTGGATGATATGGTGTAGCTACTTTATGCATCATCCCATATTTTTGAAGTAGTTTTTCCATCTGTTTGTTGCAAAAATGACTACCACCATCACTGACAAGACCCTTAGGCACTCCATACCTAGTGAAAATGTGCTTCTTGAGGAATTAAAGGACAATTTGTGTATCACATGTGGTTGTTGTTATGGCTTCTACCCACTTTGAGACGTACTCTACTGCCACAAGTATATATTTGAAAGAATATGATGGTGGAAAGGGCCCCATAAAATCTATTCCCCACAGATCAAAGAGTTCTACTTCTAAGATGTAGTTCTGAGGCATCTCATTCCTTCTTGTCAATCCTCCAGCTCTTTGGCATTTATTGCATTGATGAACAAACTCTCTAGCATCCTTGAAGATGGTTGGCCAATAAAATCCACTTTGAAGTACTTTGGATGCTGTTCTTTCTGGTCCAAAATGTCCACCATAAGCTGAACCTTGACATGCCATAGTATGTCTCTCATCTCACTTTTAGGAACACATTTCCTAATCATTCCATCTGGACACCTCTTGAATAAAAATGGTTCATCCCATAAGAACTTCTTGGCTTCATTGAGCATCTTCCTCAATTGTTGCTTGGTGAATTCTTGAGGGAACTTCCTTCTAACTTTGTGGTTTGCAATGTCTGCAAACCATGGAGAGTGTTGGATTTGTAAGAGGTGTTCATCTGGAAAGCTTTCATTCACTAAATGTGGAGCTTGATAAACTTTTTGTGGTAGTCTTGACAAGTGGTCTGTGGTGCACGAAATTGTGATGTCCAGGCTCGAACAATCCCTGGCAACGTGAGCAACTTGGTACGCGTAATCGTGATTACACTTTAATTATGTAAAATTCATGGCTCTTTCTTTCCCTGGCAATGGCGCCAAGAACATGGTGCCAATACCATGGTTCACAACTTCGATACAACTAACCAGCAAGTGCACTGGGTCGTCCAAGTAATACCTTACGTGAGTAAGGGTCGAATCCCACGGAGATTGTTGGTATGAAGCAAGCTATGGTCACCTTGCAAATCTCAGTTAGGTAGATATAAATTGACAATGGTGTTTTCGAATATTAATTAATAGAATAGGGATAGAGGTACTTATGTAAATCATTGGTAGGAATTTCAGATAAGCGAATGGAGATGCTTTTCGTTCCTCTGAACCTCTGCTTTCCTGCTATCTTCATCCAATCAGTCTTACTCCTTTCCATGGCTGGCTTTATGTGATATATCACCACTGTCAACGGCTACTTTCGGTCATCTCTCGGGAAAATGATCCAATGCCCTGTCACGGCACGGCTAATCGTCTGGAGGCATTACCCTTGTCAATGGCTTCATCTTATCCTCTCAGTGAATAATATGTTCACGCACCCTGTCACGGCACGGCTATTCATCTGTCGGTTCTCGATCATGCTGGAATAGGATTTACTATCCTTTTGCGTCTGTCACTAACGCCCTGCAATCGCGAGTTTGGAGCTCGTCACAGTCATTCATTCATTGAATCCTACTCGGAATACCACAGACAAGGTTTAGACCTTCCGGATTCTCTTGAATGCCGCCATCATTCTAGCTTACACTACGAAGATTCTGGTTAGGAGATCTAAGAGATATTCATTCTAGCTTATTTCATGTAGAACGGAAGTGTTTGTCAGGCACGTGTTCATAGGGGAGAATGGTGATGAGCGTCACACATAATCATCACCTTCATCACGTTCTTGGGTGCGAATGGATATCTTAGAAGCGAAATAAGAAGAATTGAATAAAAAATAGTAGTACTTTGCATTAATCTTTGAGGAACAGCAGAGCTCCACACCTTAATCTATGGAGTGTAGAAACTCTACCGTTAAAAATACATAAGGGAAAGGTCTAGGCATGGCCAAATGGCCAGCCCCTCTGATCTAAGAACAATGCGTTCCAAGATGGTTTACACTGATCAAAGATGGTCAAAAAGACGTCTAATACAATAGTAAAAGGTCCTATTTATAATAAACTAGCTACTAGGGTTTACAGAAGTGAGTAATTGATGCATAAATCCACTTCCGGGGCCCACTTGGTGTGTGTTTAGGCTGAGCATAAGTGTTGCACGTGCAGAGGCCATTTGTGGAGTTGAACGCCAGTATTTGTGCCAGTTTGGGCGTTCAACTCTGGTTTTGGATCCTTTTCTGGCGTTGGACGCCAGATTTGGGTAGAAAGCTGGCGTTGAACGCCAATTTATGTCGTCTATTCTTGGCCAAAGTATGGACTATTATATATTGCTGGAAAGCCCTGGATGTCTACTTTCCAACGCAATTGGAAGCGCGTCATTTCAAGTTCTGTAGCTCCAGAAAATCCACTTTGAGTGCAGGGAGGTCAGAATCCAACAGCATCAGTCAGAAAATACCTGAAATCACAAAAAAACACACAAATTCATAGTAAAGTCCAGAAATGTGAATTTAACATAAAAACCAATGAAAACATCCTTAAAAGTAACTAGATCCTACTAAAAACATACTAAAAACAATGCCAAAAAGCGTATAAATTATCCGCTCATCACAACACCAAACTTAAATTGTTGCTTGTCCCCAAGCAACTGAAAATCAAATAGGATAAAAAGAAGAGAATATACTATAAATTCCAAACTATCAATGAAACAGAGCTCCAATCATATGAGCGGGACTTATAGCTTTTTGCCTCTTGAATAGTTTTGGCATCTCACTTTATCCATTGAGGTTCAGAATGATTGGCATCTATAGGAACTTCAGATTTCGAATAGTGTTATTGACTCTCCTAGTTCAGTATGATGATTCTTGAACACAGCTTCTTTATGAGTCTTGGCCGTGGCCCTAAGCACTTTGTTTTCCAGTATTACCACCGGATACATAAATGCCACAGACACATAATTGGGTGAACCTTTTCAGATTGTGACTCAGCTTTGCTAAAGTCCCCAATTAGAGGTGTCCAGGGTTCTTAAGCACACTCTTTTTTTGCTTTGGACCTTGACTTTAACCGCTCAGTCTCAAGTTTTCACTTGACACCTTCACGCCACAAGCACATGGTTAGGGACAGCTTGGTTTAGCCGCTTAGGCCAGGATTTTATTCCTTTAGGCCCTCCTATCCACTGATGCTCAAAGCCTTGGGATCCTTTTTATTTGCCCTTGCCTTTTGGTTTTAAGGGTTATTGGCTTTTTGCTCTTGCCTCTTGGTTTTAAGAGCTTTGGCTTTTTCTGCTTGCTTTTTTTTTCTTTCTATTTTTTTCGCCTATTTTTTTTCTGCAAGCTTTGTTCTTTGCTGCTTTTTCTTGCTTCAAGAATCATTTTTCTTTTTTGATTTTTCAGATTATCAAATAACATGTCTCCTAGTCATCATTCTTTCAAGAGCTAACATATTTAACATTTTTAAACAACAACTTCAAAAGACATATGCACTGTTCAAGCATACATTCAGAAAACAAGAAGCATTGTCACCACATCAATATAATTAAACTAAGTTCAAGGATAAATTCGAAACTCATGTACTTCTTGTTCTTTTGAATTAAAACAGTTTTTATTTTAAGAGAGTTGATGGATTCATAGGACATTCATAACTTTAAGACAAAGTTACTAACTACTAATGATCATGTAATGAAGACACAAACACAATTAGGCACATAACATAGAAAACGAAAAACAGAAGAAATAAGAACAAGGAATGAATCCACCTTAGTGATGGTGGCGTTTCCTTCTTGAGGAACCAATGATGTCCTTGAGCTCTTCTATGTCTCTTCTTTGTCTTTGTTGCTCCTCCCTCATTGCTTTTTGATCTTCTCTTATTTCATGAAGCATGATGGAGTGCTCTTGATGTTCCACCCTTAGTTGTCCCATATTGGAACTCAATTCTCCTAGGGAGGTGTTGATTTGCTCCCAATAGTTTTGTGGAGGAAAGTGCATTTGAGGCATCTCCGGGATCTCATGGAAATGAGCTTCTTGCGCCTCTTGAGCTCCATGAATGGGCTCTCTTGCTTGCTCCATCTTTTTCTTAGTGATGGGCTTGTCCTCTTTAATGAGGATATCTTCCTCTATGTCAATCCCAGCCGAATTGCATAGGTGGCAGATGAGGTGAGGAAAGGCTAACCTTGCCATAGTGGAGGACTTGTCAGCCACCTTGTAGAGTTCTTGAGGTATAATCTCATGAACTTCCACCTCTTCTCCAATCATGATGCTATGGATCATGATGGCCCGGTCTATAGTAACTTCAGACCGGTTGCTAGTGGGAATGATTGAGCATTGAATGAACTCCAACCATCCTCTAGCTATAGGCTTGAGGTCCAATCTTCTCAGTTGAACCAGCTTGCCTTTGGAGTCAATCTTCCATTGTGCTCCTTCTACACATATGTCCATAAGGACTTGGTCCAACCTTTGATCAAAGTTGACTCTCCTTGTGTAGGGGTGTGCGTTCTCTTCCATGTTTGGCAAGTTGAACGCCAACCTCACATTTTCCGGACTAAAATCCAAGTATTTCCCCCGAACCATTGTAACATAGTTCTTTGGATCTGGGTTCTTACTTTGATCATGGTTCTTGGTGATCCATGCATTAGCATAGAACTCTTGAACCCTTAGGATGCCGACTTGTTGGATGGGATTTGTTAGAACTTCCCAACCTCTTCTTTGAATTTCATGTCGGATCTCCGGATACTCATTTCTTTTGAGTTTGAAAGGGACCTCAGGGATCACCTTCTTCTTGGCCACAACATCATAGAAGTGGTCTTGATGGGCTTTGGAGATGAACCTTTCCATCTCCCATGACTCGGATGTGGAAGCTCTTGTCTTCCCTTTCCCCTTTCTAGAGGATTCTCCGGTCTTAGGTGCCATCAATGGTAATGGAAAAACAAAAAGCTTATGCTTTTACCACACCAAACTTAGAATATTGCTCGCCCTCAAGCAATAAACAAAAGAATAGAAGAAGAAGAAGAAGAAATATGGAGAGGGAGAGGGAGATGTGGTTTCGGCCAAGAGGAGTGTAGAGGGATGTATTGTGTGAATTTGATGAAGAATGGAGGTCTTTATATAGGGAAGGGAGGGGGAAGGTTTCGGCCATATGGGTGGGTTTGGGTGGGAAATTGGTTTTGAATTTTTGAAGGTAGGTGGAGTTTATGAGGTAGGTTTATGGGGAAGAGTGGATGGATGTGAGTGGTGAAGAGGTGATGGGGAAGAGAGATTGAGGTGATTGGTGAAGGGTTTTTGGGGAAGAGTGTTTATGAGGTTGTGTGAAAGAGAGTGGTGAGAAGAAGTGAGTGGAGGTAGGTGGGGATCCTGTGGGGTCCACAGATCCTGAGTGGATCCTGTGGGGTCCACAGATCCTGAGGTTTCAAGGATTTACATCCCTGCACCCATTAGGCATGTAAAAATGCCTTTGCACCCAACTCTGGGCGTTCAGCACCAGGTTGGTGGCCATTTTGGGCGTTCAACGCCCATTTGTGTGCCATTTCTGGCGTTGAACGCCAGAACCATGCCTGTTCTGGCGTTCAGCGCCCAGAAGCTGCCCATTTTGGGCGTTCAGCGCTAGAACCATGCTCTGTTCTGGCGCTGAACGCCAGACAGATGCTCCTCCAGGGTGTGATTTTTCTTCTGCTGTTTTTGATTCTGTTTTCAATTTTTATATTTATTTTGTGACTCCACATGATCATGAACCTAAGAAAATATGAAAAACAACAATAAAAATAAAAATTAGATAAACATTGGGTTGCCTCCCTACAAGCGCTTCTTTAATGTCAATAGCTTGACAGTGGGCTCTCATGGAGCCTCACAGATGTGCAGAGCTTTGTTGAGACTCTCCAACACCAAACTTAGAGTTTGACCGTGGGGGCTTTAGTTGACTCTGCTTTGAGAGAAGCTTTTCATGCTTCCTCTCCATGGTTGCAGAGGAAGATCCTTGAGTTTTAAACACAAGGGAGTTCTCATTCCATTGAAGGACTATTTCACCTCTGTCAACATCAATCACAGCTCTTGCTGTAGCCAGGAAAGGTCTTCCTAGGATGATGGATTCATCCTCTTCCTTTCCAGTATCCAGGACTATGAAATCAGCAGGGATGTAAAGGCCTTCAACCTTTACTAACACGTCCTCTACTTGTCCATATGCCTATTTTCTTGAATTATCTGCCATCTCTAATGAGATTTTAGCAGCTTGCACCCCGTAGATTCCCAGTTTCTCTATTACAGAGAGGGGCATGAGGTTTATTCCTGAACCAAGGTCACACAGAGCCTTAAAGATCATGGTGCCTATGGTGCAGGGTATTATGAGCTTTCCAGGATCCTGTCTCTTCTGAGGCAATGTCAGTTGATCCAGATCACTTAGTTCATTGATTGAACAAGGAAGGTTCAACTTCCCAAGTATCAATGCCAAATAATTTGGCATTCAGCTTCATGATTGCACCAAGAAACTTGACGGTTTGCTCTTCAGTAACATCCTCATTCTCTTCAGAAGAGGAGTACTCATCAGAGCTCATGAAGGGCATAAGGAGGTTCAGTGGAATCTCTATGGTCTCTAGATGAGCCTCAGATTCCTTTGGTTCCTCAGAGGGAAGCTCCTTATTGATCACTGGACGTCCCAGGAGGTCTTCCTCCTTGGGATTCACGTCCTCCACTCCCTCATTGGGTTCGGCCATGGTGCTTATGTCAATGGCCTTGCACTCTCCTTTTGGATTCTCTTCTGTATTGCTTGGAAGAGTATTGGGAGGGATTTCAGTGATCCTTTTACTCAGCTGGCCCACTTGTGCTTCCAAATTTCTAATGGAAGATCTTGTTTCATTCATGAAACTTACAGTGGCCTTAGACAGATCAGAGACTAGATTTGCTAAATTAAAAGTATTTTGTTCAGAGTTCTCTGTCTGTTGCTGAGTGGATGGTGGAAAAGGTTTATTATTATTAAACCTATTTCTCCCACCATTATTAAAGCCTTGTTGAGGCTTTTGATCCTTCCATGAGAAATTGGGATGATTTCTCCATGATGAGTTATAGGTGTTCCCATAAGGTTCACCTAAGTAATTCACCGCTGCTATTGCAGGGTTTTCAGGATCATAAGCTTTTTCTTCAGAAGATGCCTCTTGAGTACTGTTGGATGCAGCTTGCATTCCATTCAGACTCTGAGAAATCATATTGACTTGCTGAGTCAATACTTTGTTTTGAGCCAATATGGCATTCAGAGTGTCAATCTCAAGAACTCCCTTCTTCATAGGCGTCCCATTATTCACAGGATTCCTTTCAGAAGTGTACATGAACTGGTTATTTGCAACCATGTCAATGAGTTCTTGAGCTTCTGCAGGCGTTTTCTTTAGGTGAATGGATCCACCTGCAGAAGTGTTCAGTGACATCTTTGATAGCTCAGATAAACCATCATAGAATATATCCAGGATGGTCCATTCTGAAAGCATGTCAGAAGGACACTTTTTGGTCAACTGTTTGTATCTTTTCCAAGCTTCATAGAGGGATTCACCTTCTTTCTGTCTGAAGGTTTGAACATCAGCTCTAAGCTTGCTCAGCTTTTGAGGAGGAAGGTACTTGGCTAAGAAAGCCGTGACCAGCTTATCCCAAGAGTTCAGGCTGTCTTTGGGTTGAGAATCTAACCATAATCTAGCTCTGTCTCTTACAGCAAAAGGGAAAAGCATGAGCCTGTAGACTTCAGGATATACTCCATTAGTCTTAACAGTATCACATATCTGCAAAAATTCAGTTAAGAACTGAAAAGGATCTTCAGATGGAAGTCCATGAAACTTGCAGTTCTGCTGCATCAGAGAAACTAATTGAGGTTTCAGCTCAAAGTTGTTTGCTCCAATGGCAGGAATGGAGATGCTTCTTCCATGTAAATTGGAATTAGGTGCAGTAAAGTCACCAAGCATCTTCCTTGCATTATTATTATTTTCGGCTGCCATATCATTTTCCTATTCGAAAATTTCTGAAAGGTTATCTCTAGATTGTTGTATTTTAGCTTCTCTTAATTTTCACTTCAGAGTCCTTTCAGGTTCTGGATCTGCTTCCACAAGAATGTTCTTATCCTTGCTCCTGCTCATATGACAAAGAAGAAGGCACAGAAAAATAATAATAATAATAGAGATCCTTTATACCACAGTATAGGGATCCCTGTGTGAGTAGAAGAAGAGGGGGAGACAAAGAATGTAATATAATGGAAGAAACACAACCGTGAGGATGGCAGAGATGTGAGATGAGATGTTAGGATATGAATGAATAAATAGAATAAGATGGGGGAGGGATAATTTTCGAAAAATATTTTTGAAAAAGAGTTAGTGATTTTCGAAAATGGTTTTTGAAAAATGTTAGTATTTTTTCGAAAAAATTTTTAAAATTAAAAATAAAAATAAGAATAATTAGCTAATTAAAAAGAAATTTTTGAAAAAGAGGGGAGATATTTTCGAAAATTAGAGAGAGAGAGTTAGTTAGGTAGTTTTGAAAAAGTTAAGAAACAAACAAAAAGTTAGTTAGTTAGTTGAAACAAATTTTGAAAAGATAAGAAGTTAGGAAGTTAGAAAAGATATTTTGAAAAGATATTTTTGAAAAAGATAAGATAAGAAGATATTTTAGAAACTAATTTTGAAAAAGATTTGATTTTTAAAATCTCAATTAATGACTTGATTCACAAGAAATCACAAGATATGATTCTAGAACTTAAAGTTTGAATCTTTCTTAACAAGCAAGTAACAAACTTCAAATTTTTGAATCAAAACATTAATTGATTATGTTATTTTCGAAAATTTGATATAAAAATAAGAAAAAGATTTTTGAAAAATATTTTTGAAATTTTTCGAAAATAACTAAGAATTTTGAAAAATATTTGATTTTTGAAAAAGATTTTGAAAAAGATAAGATTTTCAAATTGAAAATTTGATTTGACTCATAAGAAACAATTTGATTTAAAAATTTTTGAAAAAGTCAATCCAAATTTTCGAATTTGATGAGAGAAAAAGGGAAAGATATATTTTTTTTTATTTTTGAATTTTTATGATGAGAGAGAAAAACAACAAAAAGACTCAATGCATGAAAATTTTGAATCAAAACCATGAATGCATGCATGAATGATATGAATGTCAAGATGAACACCAAGAACACTTTGGATGTCAAGATGAACATCAAGAACATATTTTGAAAAATTTTTAATGCAAAGAAAACATGCAAGACACCAAACTTAGAATTCTTTAATGCTTAGACACTAAGAATTCAAGAATGCATATGAAAAACATGAAAAGACACAAAACAAAAAATCATCAAGATCAAACAAGAAGACTTACCAAGAACAACTTGAAGATCATGAAGAACACCATGAATGCATGAGAATTTTCGAAAAATGCAAGATGCACATGCAATTGACACCAAACTTATGATATGACTCAAGACTCAAACAAGAAACAGAAAAATATTTTTGATTTTTATGATTTTCTAATTTTTTTGTATTTTTTTTTCGAAAATTAATTGAAAAAGAAAAAATAAGGATTCCAAAATTTTTAATATGAATTCTAGAAATCTTGCAATCTTAGTCTAAAGCTTCAGTCCAGGAATTAGACATGGCTCATGAGCCAGCCAAGCTTTCAATGAAAGCTCCAATCCAAAACACTAGACATGGCCAATGGCCAGCCAAGCTTCAGCATGTAAATCAGACATGACACGCCTGACATACTCATTCCCAAAGGAATTAGACATGGCTTTACAGCCAGCCAGGCTTCACATGCTTCATGAAACACTAGAATTCATTCTTAAAAATTTTGAATCAAATTTTTTAAAACATTTTTATATTTTTTTCGAAAACAAAAGAAAAATTTTTGAAAGATTTTTGAAAAATTTTTGAAAAGAAAATAAAAAGAAAATTACCTAATCTGAGCAACAAGATGAACCGTCAGTTGTCCAAACTCGAACAATCCCCGGCAACGGCGCCAAAAACTTGGTGCACGAAATTGTGATGTCCAGGCTCGAACAATCCCTGGCAACGTGAGCAACTTGGTACGCGTAATCGTGATTACACTTTAATTATGTAAAATTCATGGCTCTTTCTTTCCCTGGCAATGGCGCCAAGAACATGGTGCCAATACCATGGTTCACAACTTCGATACAACTAACCAGCAAGTGCACTGAGTCGTCCAAGTAATACCTTACGTGAGTAAGGGTCGAATCCCACGGAGATTGTTGGTATGAAGCAAGCTATGGTCACCTTGCAAATCTCAGTTAGGTAGATATAAATTGACAATGGTGTTTTCGAATATTAATTAATAGAATAGGGATAGAGGTACTTATGTAAATCATTGGTAGGAATTTCAGATAAGCGAATGGAGATGCTTTTCGTTCCTCTGAACCTCTGCTTTCCTGCTATCTTCATCCAATCAGTCTTACTCCTTTCCATGGCTGGCTTTATGTGATACATCACCACTGTCAATGGCTACTTTCAGTCATCTCTCGGGAAAATGATCCAATGCCCTGTCACGACACGGCTAATCGTCTGGAGGCATCACCCTTGTCAATGGCTTCATCTTATCCTCTCAGTGAATAATATGCTCACGCACCCTGTCACGGCACGGCTATTCATCTGTCGGTTCTCGATCATGCTGGAATAGGATTTACTATCCTTTTGCGTCTGTCACTAACGCCCTACAATCGCGAGTTTGGAGCTCATCACAGTCATTCATTCATTGAATCCTACTCGGGATACCACAGACAAGGTTTAGACCTTCCGGATTCTCTTGAATGCCGCCATCATTCTAGCTTACACTACGAAGATTCTGGTTAGGAGATCTAAGAGATATTCATTCTAGCTTATTTCATGTAGAACAGAAGTGTTTGTCAGGCACGTGTTCATAGGGGAGAATGGTGATGAGCGTCACACATAATCATCACCTTCATCACGTTCTTGGGTGCGAATGGATATCTTAGAAGCGAAATAAGAAGAATTGAATAGAAAATAGTAGTACTTTGCATTAATCTTTGAGGAACAGCAGAGCTCCACACCTTAATCTATGGAGTGTAGAAACTCTACCGTTAAAAATACATAAGGGAAAGGTCTAGGCATGGCCGAATGGCCAGCCCCTCTGATCTAAGAACAATGCGTTCCAAGATGGTTTACACTGATCAAAGATGGTCAAAAAGACGTCTAATACAATAGTAAAAGGTCCTATTTATAATAAACTAGCTACTAGGGTTTACAGAAGTGAGTAATTGATGCATAAATCCACTTCCGGGGCCCACTTGGTGTGTGTTTGGGCTGAGCTTAAGTGTTGCACGTGTAGAGGCCATTTGTGGAGTTGAACGCCAGTATTTGTGCCAGTTTCGGCGTTCAACTCTGGTTTTGGATCCTTTTCTGGCGCTGGACGCCAGATTTGAGTAGAAAGCTGGCGTTGAACGCCAGTTTACGTCATTTATTCTTGGCCAAAGTATAGACTATTATATATTGCTGGAAAGCCCTGGATGTCTACTTTCCAACGCAATTGGAAGCGCGCCATTTCGAGTTCTGTAGCTCCAGAAAATCAACTTTGAATGTAGGGAGGTCAGAATCCAACAGCATCAGCAGTCCTTCTTCAACCTCTGAATCTGATTTTTGCTCAAGTCCCTCAATTTCAGTCAGAAAATACCTAAAATCACAGAAAAACACACAAACTCATAGTAAAGTCCAGAAATACAAATTTAACATAAAAACTAATGAAAACATCCCTAAAAGTAACTAGATCATACTAAAAACATACTAAAAACAATGCCAAAAAGCGTATAAATTATCCGCTCATCAGTCTGCTACTTGATTCTCATTTCCTTTCCTATCTCTCACTTCAATATCAAATTCTTGTAGCAGCAACACCCACCTAATAAGCCTTGGCTTTGAATCCTATTTAGACATGAGATACTTGAGAGCAGCATGATCAATATACACTATAACCTTTGAACCAATCAAGTATTGTCTAAATTTATCAAATACATATACAATTGCCAAGAGCTCTTTCTCAGTGGTGGTGTAATTTTTTTGTGCCTCATTTAACACCTTGCTAGCATAGTATATAACATGATGCAACTTGTCTTTCTTTTGCCCCAGTACAGCACCATTTGCAAAGTCACTTGCATCACACATGAGTTCAAAAGGTAATTCCCAATCAAAGGGTGTGATAATTGGTGCTGTAATGAGTTTTCTCTTTAAAGTTTCAAAGGCATGCTTGCAATTGTCATCAAAGATGAAAGGAATATCAATCATTAGCAAATTGCTCAATGGTTTAGCTATTTTTGAAAAATCTTTGATGAACCTCCTGTAAAAACCAGCATGTCCAAGAAAACTCCTTACTGCTTTCACATTAACAGGTATAGGAAGCTTTTCAATGATTTCTATTTTAGCTTTGTCAACTTCTATACCTTTGCTTGAAACCTTATGCCCAAGAACTATCCCTTCAAGAACCATGAAATGGCATTTCTCCCAATTCAATACCAAGTTAGTTTCTTGGCATCTTTTCAAAACAAGAGTTAAATGATGCAAGCAAGTGTTAAATGAATTACCAAAGACAGAAAAATCATCCATGAAGACTTCTAAAATTTTTTCCACCATGTCAGAGAATATAAAAAGCATACACCTTTGAAAAGTTGCAGGGGCATTACACAGACCAAAGGGCATCCTTCTGTAAGCAAAAACTCCAAATGGACAGGTGAAGGAAGTCTTTTCTTGATCCTTAGGATCCACCACTATTTGATTGTACCCAAAGTAACCATCCAGGAAGCAATAATAGGCATGGCCAGCCAATCTTTCCAGCATCTGGTCGATGAATGGGAGAGGAAAGTGATCTTTCCTTGTAGCATCATTCAGTCTTCTATAATCTATGCACATCTTCCACCCAGTCACTGTCCTAGTGGGAATTAACTCATTCTTCTCATTGGAGATGACTGTCATTCCTCCCTTCTTTGGTACAACTTGAATTGGACTCACCCATGAGCTGTCAGAGATTGGAAAGATTATCCCAGAATTCCATAGCTTCATCACTTCTTTTTGAACCACCTCCTTCATGGTTGGGTTAAGTCTTCTTTGGGGTTGAACTACAGGCTTTGAATCTTCCTCCAATAGAATTTTATGCATACAAATGGCAGGACTTATGCCTTTGATATCATTAATTGTCCAACCCAAGGCTATCTTGTGAGCTTTCAACACTTCAATCAGCTTTGTTTCCTCTTCTATGTTCAAGGAGGAGTTTACAATCACTGGCAGTGCCTCTGCTTCTCCAAGAAATACATATTTGAGGTGAGGGGGAAAAGGCTTTAACTCTTGTTTTAGCTTCTCCTCTGCCTTGCTTTCAAAAGAGATTTCTACCACTTCCTCTTCTATGAACTCTTGTTCCACCTCCATTTCCTCTTCTTGTTCTTCCTGGTTGTTATCTTCCAGTAGCTCCTCCTCCACTTCTTCTATCATTTTCACTCTCATGTGCTTTTCCTTCTCTAGTGGGTATTGCATGGCCTTGAAGACATTGATGATCATCTTCTCATCATGCACCCTGAGGGTCATCTCCCCTTTCTCCACATCAATGATGGCTCTTGCTGTTGCTAAGAAAGGCCATCCTAATATAATTGAACTGTGTCCCTCTTCTTCCATGTCTAGGATAACAAAGTCAGCAAGGAAAATAAACTCTCCAATCTTCACTAATAAATTTTTCACAATCCCATTTGGTATCTTGAGTGATCTATCAGCCATTTGGAGTGACATCCTGGTAGGCTTGACTTCCTCTATTGCAAGCTTCTTCATTAGTGAGAGGGGCATCAAATTGATTCTAGCTCCTAAGTCACAGAGAGCTTTATCCAATGTTCTGTTGCCTATAGTGCAGGATAGGATGAAGCTTGCTGGATCTTTGAGCTTTGGAGGAAGACCTCTTTGGATGACAGCACTGCATTCTTGTGTTAGAATTACCGTCTCCTTCTCATTCCAACTCCTTTTCTTGTTGATGAGCTATTTGAGAAATTTTGCATATAAAGGCATTTGCTCTAAGGCTTCAGCAAGTAGAATATTGATCTCCAACTTCTTAAACACCTCTAGGAACTTAGGAAACTGTTGGTCTTTGATTTCCTTGTTAAACCTTTGAGGATATGGAATGGAGGGAGTGTATGTCTTTACCATTGTCCTCTGTTCTTGTGACTGTTCCTCCATGATTTGCTTTCCCTTCATTGAAGCTTGAGGTTCCTCTTTCTCCTTGAGCCTTTCTTAGTTATTTTCTTCAATTGTTACCTGCTCTTTGCTACTGCTAGCCTTGTCATCCTCTATTGGCTTCTTGGTGGCTTCTTTCTCGGCTGGCTTCTTGTCATTTACCAAGGTTCTTCTACTCCTTAGTTGGATAGCTTTGCATTCTTCCTTTGGGTTGGGAATGGTGTCACTTAGTAGTGCATTGGTTAGTCTCTCAGCCACTGTTTGCTTTGATAATTGACCAATTTGCCTTTCTAGATTCCTCAGTGAAGCTTCATAGTTTTTGTTGGCCAATTCTTGGTGCTTCATCATCTTTTTCATCAATATCTCCAAGTTGGAGATCCTTTGAAATTCTTGGGGTGGTTGTGGTTGATTATGGGATGTTGAGGGTGAATGATAGTTATTTTGGTTAGTGGATGAGTTGTTGGGTGGATAGTAGTTGGATTGGGGTTGGTTGTTTTGTGGTTTTCTGTATGGATTTTGGTTAGTGTTTTGATGGTTTTGATGGTTTGTGTTTCAGGAATTGTTTTGGTTTGAATTTCTTTGCCAAGGTTGCTGGTTTTGGTTCTCTCCCCATTTCAGATTGGGGTGGTTTCTCCAGGATGAATTGTAAGTGTCTCCATAGAAGACATTTAATCCAGAATTCTGATTATGCATGTATTGCACTTGTTCAGGCTACTGCTCCTCATAACTTTCCTCCTGCTGTCCCCACACCATTGATGGTTAGTTGGTTGTGCTCACTGCTGCCAGTTATAATCCATCCATTCTCTTTGACATTGTTTTAATTTGTTGCTGGAGCTGCTGGTGCATGAGCTTGTTCTGAGCTAGTATAGTATCAACTCCTTCAAGCTCAAATACTCCCTTATTTGGAGCTGCTTGCCTTTTAGAGGAATAGAAATACTCATTGTTGGCCACCATGTCTATGAGATCAAATGCCTCTTGAGCTATTTTCATCATTTGCAAAGATCCTCCTGAGGAATAATCCAAAGCTTTCCTTGAAGGTAAGGACAAGCCTTCATAGAAATTCTGCAGCTCCACCCATTCATTAAACATTCCCTCTGGACACCTTCTGATTAGAGCTTTGTACCTCTCCCAAGCTTCATACAATGACTCTCCTTCTTACTGTCTGAAGGTTTGCATATCAGTTTTTAGTTTGATAACTCTTTGAGGTGGATAGAATTTGGCTAGAAATTTGCTAACCAAATCATCCCAGCTGGTAATACTCTCCTTAGGAAAGGTTTCTAACCAATGTGTGGCTTTGTCTCTCAGTGAAAATGGGAATAGAAGAAGCTTATAGATATCAGGATTGACTCCATTGGTTTTGATAGTGTCACAAATTCTCAAAAACACAGAGAGATACTGGTTTGGATCCTCAACAGCACTTCCTCCATACTAACAATTATTTTGAACCAGGGTAATCAATTGAGGCTTGAGTTCAAAGTTGTTGGCATTGACATTGGGGGTTAGGATGCTACTCCCACAATACTTTGGGTTGGGGATAGTGTAGGAGGCTAAGACTCTCCTCTGAGGTTGGCCATTGTTGTTGGCCACACCATCAGTGTGATCTGGAATGTTATCATCCATGACTTGATCTTCCTCCTCCAGTTCCTCTTCACCAATAACTCCTTTCCCTCTGGCTTCTCTTCTCAATCTTCGGAGGGTTCTCTCGTCAAGGTTAAGAGATGTGGATTCACCTCTTCTTCCTCCTGACATAAACACAAAACCAGAAACCAAAATGAAACACTCTATTGCTAGAGTGAAGTTAGTGTTAGCTTAAGCAAAAATTCAAACAGTTAGTGTGCTTAGTAAAAATGAAAAGAAAATGCTTAATCTAGATTATCACCCTACTTAATCATTGTCAATCTAAATCAATCCCCGGCAACGGCGCCAAAAACTTGATGGGTGGTAAAGCGATTCCACACAAAACTCACCAGCAAGTGTACCGGGTCGCAGCAAGTAGTAATAACTCACAAGAGTGAGGTCGATCCCATAGGGATTGATGGATTGAGTAATTTTAGTTAGGTGATGAATTTAGTTAAGCGAATAATGGATGAATTGAGTGATTTTGATCAACAGAAGCTAAATTGCAAAAAATTAAAAGTGAAGAAGGTAAATTGACTGAATCTAAAGGTGCTGAAGAAGTAAAGTTGCAGAAACCTAAAGAGAAAGAAAGTAAAAGAGCTAAAACTTAAATTGCAAGAAAAGTAAATTGCAGAAACTTAAAATGCAAGAAATGTAAATTGCTGAATCTAAATTGCTGAGAAATGTAAATTGCTTAAAAAATAAAAGGATTTGGGTGCTGGGATTTGGAATTGAATAAGGAATTGCAAATTAAAGTAAATCAGAGAGCTCTGAGAAGCAAGAATTCAGATCTGGATCTCAGTAGCAAGAACAGAAATGAAAAATTTCTTCAAGAGACAAAACAGCAAGAAAACTTGAATCAATTGTGGAATCCTAAAGAGAAATTGAAGATCGAAGAAGATCAATGAGATTAGAAAGCAAATCTAGATCTCAATTACTCTCCTGATCAAGCAGAAGAGAAATTGCAGAAGAAAATGAAATTGAAAATAGTAGAGAAGATTAAAAACTAATCTTTAGATCAATTGAAAAGAAAAGCAAGAGATAATTCTCAGAATTTGAATCAATAGAGCTCTTCAATCTCAATTCAAGATCCAAAATAGAAAGTAGAAGTTGCAGAAGAAAATGAAACAGAAAACTAAACTCAGATCCAATTCTTAGAACAATTGAGAAGAAAAGTGAAAGATGATTCTCAGATTTAGAATCAATGGAGCTCTTCAATCTCAATTCAAATTCCAAGAACAGAAATTAAAAGTTGCAGAAGAAAAGAAAATGCAGAAAGAAAACCAGATTCAATTCCCAAATCCCAAATTCAAAACAATTGAAAATTAAAAGTAAAAACTAAAAATGAGCTAAAGGTCCTTTTTTCAAATCAAACTTAATCCTATTTATACACTTTCTATTTTGGTCTTCAAAGCTTGCAGTGGGCCTTTTGGTTTTTTGGATTTGAAGAAAGATGGGTCCGATTGGCTTTGGTTCAAGTTGGTTTGGAGTGTGGGAACCTTCCAGGGGAGTGCTCCATTTGATATAGTGAACATTACGATCACTCTTAGTTGGTGAGCCAATTTGGTATGCCTCCCTAGCCCATAGCGTTCACTTTGTGAGCGTTCCGTTCACTCTTTGAGCGCTACATGATGCTGAGCCTTGGGTGAGCTTTGCTTTCCTTGGTTGAGAGGCACGAAAAAGGTAGCAAAAGAGAGCGCTACGCTTGTGTTTTTGAGCGCTACTCCTTGTGTTTTGCTTTGTGCATGCTTGGCTTTTCTTGGTTCCAAGCTCGAGCCTTGGTGAGAGCGCTTTGCTTCTTTAAATTTCTTGGGCAAGAGCCTTGCTCTCCTTGGCTAAGAGCACGAGAAAGTGAGCGCCACGCTCGAATTCTTGAGCGCTACTCTTCATTGTGCATGCTTCCTCTTTGATGAAAGGCACGAAAAAGGGAGCAATAGTGAGCGTAGCGCTCATTTCTTGCAACGCTACCCTTGGCCTTTGGTTTGTGCTGCACCATTTGGTGCTTCCTCTTGGAGCGTTGCGTTCAATAAAGTGAACGTTGGCCTTGCTCCCTTGGTGCTTGGCCTTGGTTGAGCGCCACGCTTTATTTTCATCGGCTACGCTTTTTAAAGCGTGGCCTAAGGTACAAAGCGTGTTCAAACTTCAAAAGTGTGCCAAAATTTCCTCTTTCCACCATTTCTTCATCTACAAGCAACCAAACAACTAATCAAAGTCCCACCAAAATCACTAGATCTTTGCATCATTTATAAAATCAATTAATTCTAGCATAAAACCTATGATTTTGTGTAAAATGAATGATGTTTGATTGGTTCAACAAAGGCATAAAAATCCACTCTAATTACTTACTTATGGTGCAAGAAAGTGCATAAAACCTAATGAAACTAATGAAAAATACTTGTAAAACTAGCATAAGATGACTTGTCATTAGTACGCGTCGCCTTCGACGATGCACCTCTTCACGCATACGCGTCTATTAAGCGTGCGCGTCGCTGTATGCACTCCAAATCCTTGTTTTTCCATGAATTCTCCACTTTACATGCTTTTCTCTTCACTTCTTTCATCCAATACTTGGCTTATGAATCTGAAATCACTCAACAAACATATCAAGGCATCGAGTGGAATTGAAGTGAATTAAATTTAGCTATTTTAGGGCCTAAAAAGCATGTTTTCACACTTAAGCACAAATTTAGGGAGAATTACAAAACCATACTATTTCATTGAATAAATGTGAGATAAGTTGATAAAATCTCCCAAATTAAGCACAAGATAAACCACAAAATTGGGATTTATCAAACCATTTGTAAGCTCTTGCTTAAGGTACAAAACTCGTTCAGGAAATATACCTATTCATCCATAAATGATGCATATCAAGTTTAAAATAAGAATCAACACCAACAAAGGCAACAATTATTAAGCAATACAACTTTAAATAATAATAATGATAATAAAATAAAAACATGGTGTGAAATAAAGAAAATGACAAAAATTAAATAAGTATCAACTCAATTTTCTTTTCATCAAACTTAGTGCTATGAATCAAGCAACTCAGTTTTAAGATTTCAATTAGTTCATGCAAGTAAAAGAGCTCATTAGGTCAAATGCAGATGAATCAAGCGGTGCTGAAGAAAATTAAACAAAGTAAAAGCATTAATAAAAGAGTTATATATATAGGTACCATTAAATCAATGGATTTATAGTTCATGCAATACTCTTCAAGCTTTTGAAGCTCTTGAGAGAAGTTCTGCAAATACAGGAAGAAGGCACCTGAGGCTAAGATTGGAACACAATGTTAGGTAGCAGCAGCAAAGCAGAAGCAGAATAAAAGGTAACAGTGGCAACGAATAGCAATATGTTGAGCTCATCAATATTTATATATGGTCACTTTGAAACAATGGAGACAAAAGTGTTTGGGATCCCAGGATAGGCTATTCAACCAATTAGTTCATAATTTCTTATAAATATAAATCAAGCTAGAGCATTAACAACTTCTCATATCAGATTATAATATTCTAGTATGATTTTCAAATGAAAAAAATATGGAATCCATGAATTACCTTTTTTAATGATTTGGAGTGCTTACTGCTAAAGACTCACACTCAGCAATGATTTTGTTATGCATAAACAAAAAAAAAAGAACAAAACTTAGTTGCACAAATGAACCAATTAACCTTCTTAAGATTTAACTACTATAATGAAAGCAAAAGAACTATGTTTGACATTATTATATGAGGCTCAAACAATTATCATTTAAACTTCTCTAACTACCTACAAACTGAAGAATCAGAGAACTAGGGAAGCACATATGAATCAAAGAATAAACAACATAAACAAAGAAGCACAAATGAATTTTGTTCAGATGAGAAGCCAAACCTTGATAGTAACCTTGTTCTTTGGGAACTTGACGGTACCTGCAGTTCTCTCCTTCCACCGGTTCCCTTCCTTGTCGAATCAGTAAAACTTCGATTTCCTAAAATCAACTGAAAAAGAGTAATAATAATTAAAAGCACAAATTTATTGTAATATTCAAAATAAATGATTAAATGATGATCGAAGATTTACTGAAAAAGCATGAAGATTTACTCAACAGCGGCGATGACGACCACCGTGATGGCTCCCTCTTGCGCGTCCCCGTCCTCCGTGATGGCAATGGTTCTCGCAGCTCCCTCATTGGTAACCAGGAAGCACGACGGTGACTGGCGTGATGGGAGCAGCTCTTCTTTCCCCTCCTCGGCGATGGTGAAGCGCGAAGCTCCTACAGCGGCGGCGATGTGTTTGGTGACAGCTCCTCCTCTCTCATCATCGCGGGCGCGCACACACACACACACACACACACACACTCTCGGGTTTGACTCGAAAGCGGCGGCGGGCTGCGGGTGACGGAGCTAGCAGCAAGGCAGCGTCTCCTTCCTCGAGCTCTCCTCTTTCGTGTGGGTGAGGTGGTGCGTGTGTGTATTGTATTGTGTGCGCTGAAGAGGGGAAAGGGGGGAGTGGGGCTGCGGCGCTGTTGTGAGGGGAAAGGGGGCCCGTGTGGTGGGTGTTAGGTTATGGTTTGTGAATTAAAAAGGGGTAAGGTTAGTGCGCCGGAACAAGGAGCGCCGACAATGTTCTTCGGATTGCTGGGGTCGCTACTACTCCTGGGGTTCTTTCGAATAGTTTAGGATTCTTTTGAAGGGCCTTCTTTGAATACAAAAGTTTTGAAGAGTTTTAGGATTCGAAGGAGAAAGATAGAGTTTAGAAGATGGTGTGTAATGTAATTAACTAATTATATTCTTTTTAAAACATTTTTTTGTTTGCAACCTTTTTGGCCACGCTTTTGAAGCGTGCCAAAAGAGTTGTAGGAAACGGCCACACTTTTAAAATGTCACTATAACAAAATCATGTTGCCATGCTTTAAAAGTGTGCCTGTTTTCTCTATGGCTATACTTTTTAAGCATGGCAAAAAAAAGCGTGGCCAAATCTCAAATCAATTGCCACCCTCATAAAAGCATGGCTATAGACCCCTTTCGGCACGCTTTTTAAGCGTAGCAAAAAAACGTGGTCAAATCTCTAATAAATTGCCACCCACATAAAAGTGTGGCAAGAAAAAAGTGTGTCCATAGACCTTTTTCTTGTAGTGAAATTAATCTATCTAAAATATAAATTTTGAAGAATTTTTTTTATCACTTTACTCTTTTATTTATGTCATCATCAAAGAAAGCATGAGCATTATGAAATGACAAAAAGTTGTATTAAGCACGAACAATGAAATTTTACCTAAAATAATTTTTTGCTTTACACAGCTTTAACGAATGAAATATCCTAAAAATGGAAAATACATTAAAATGATAAATATTAATTGATATGAGTATAAAATACATATATAAAAGCAGAGATGCTACACATCCATGTAACCATGTAACTAAGTTAGCCCAAGCCCAAAACAACTCACGTGCTTCCAATCTCATTAAATAAACATGACTTTCACGCGTCCTATACACATGAAACCACTACATTCATGCTTCATTATGAAAAAAATGTTCCTTCTTCTTCAAAACGCACGAATCCACTCCTTCTCTTCGAATCTCTCTCAAAATCACTCAAAATTCAGTCACGTTTTCTGCGGAAACCACTACTGCAGAAGAATCGCGAGAAGATTTGGCAAGGAACAACCACAAACGAATGAAAACAGTAACACAGACTACCAAAGGTATGAGAAAAACTACTGTTCATTTGAAATCTTGCAATTTCGCGTTTCTCCTAGTTGTATTTTAGGTTTACTAGATTGATTTGCTTCGTTTAGTAGATCGAACTATTGTGAATGCATTTTTACAGTATAACTAGAGTTTGGAATGAAATTTGTTGTTATTTTCATTCAGTTCAGTGCATAATGTAACTAGGGCTTTGAAATTGGTTGTTACTCTGTTCAGTACTTCTTTTGCATGGAGAAATACTCCTCTTGATGATTAAAAGTTGAAAACGATTTATTCATCATATGAACATTGTTCGGTTCGGTGGCATTCTTTTTCTTTGTTCATGGTTTAGGATTACTGTGATTGAATTTTTACAGTATAACTAGGGCTTTGAATGAAATTTGTTGTTATTTTCATTTAGTTAAGTGGATAGTTTAACTAGGACTTTAAATAAAATTTGTTGTTATTTTGTTGTGATAGCATGCAAAAATCATTTCCTAGTATTTTCATCATTTATGATGTTTGATTCTGTGCATGAATGAGTTTCGGTTCGGTGGCCTATGACATTTTAATTGACTTGATTAAGATATACATGCTTGTGCTTATCGGTGTACTGACCAAATTTTTTTATTATAGCAAAATAGAACAAGACAATGGTGACAAAGAAGGAGAAGCTGCACTATAACGTATGCACATTAAATATATCCTCACATTCTATTTCAAAACTTGTAGAAAACTCATGATTGCAGATGCCAAACAAAGGTAATAGCAATAGTGTTCAGGGATATGACTCAAGAAAAGAAAGATATAGTGGAAGAAATGGGATTTGGTGCCCCGGAACATCTCCCAGAAATGAATGTCTCTCATGCCCTCTTGAGAGAATTGATTGATCGCTTTGATGAAGAGAAAGGATGCTTGAAAACTCTCCAGGGAAAAATATACATAACTCCTCAAAAAGTAGTAGCTGCCCTGGAGATAACCAACGGCGGTAATACAATTTCTCCTTCCTGCTTATTTTTAGTTCATTGGTATACAGAAAATTAAACTGAGCCTTTTTGACTAATTTTTGCTATTAAAATATTGTAGGGAATCGTTTTGCTGATAAGGTTGATTACAACAAACTTAACCCAAAAGACAAGGAATGTGCTGGATATGAGCGTTGAAGGGAAGGAGAACCGGAAAAAATTCAAGAGGACTTTTGTTGTCTTCATACAAAAGTGCTTCTTGCTGCCAACAACGGTAAGTGTGGCCTCCCCGATCCATAAGCCACCGATCTTTCATGTGGACAATATTCGGGAATGGGATTGGGCAAAATATGTGCTCAACTTCTTGATGAAAGGAGTTGAAAACAAAAGAAAGGGGAGGAAACAGTCCGTTGATGGCTGTGTTTTTGTGTTGATGTTCATATACTTCCATGAA
Organism: Arachis hypogaea; assembly: GCF_003086295.3. Lineage (NCBI taxonomy): Eukaryota > Viridiplantae > Streptophyta > Magnoliopsida > Fabales > Fabaceae > Arachis > Arachis hypogaea. The sequence goes on along the minus strand of NC_092053.1, from coordinate 34,507,451 downwards.
ATCAAGTTCCCTCGCCCGTTCAGACCTGATGCTCCCCCGACACCGTGGGTGGCCCATTGGACAAAGCAAATGATGCTTGAAAGGATTTCTAGCGAAGCAACAGAACCATTGGTAAATACTCTACTAAAATTTCCCCTAAAATTTGGTTTCAAATGCTTTTAAAATACTCTACTAACTAAATAAACTTCTGTTTTAGGTTATAATTAATTTATTTGTTCTACTTGCAATTGTTAGTGTGTTCATTTGAATATTTGTGCATTCAGAAACATTTTTCTTGATGATTAAATGTTTGTAACTTATTATTCACCATATGAATTTTGTTCGGTTCGGTGGGCTTGCTCCCTTTGGTTCACTTGATTGTTAATTTGCTCATTTGAATCCTTGTGCATTCAGAAACATTATTCTTAGTGATTAAATGATTGTCACGTTTATACACCATATGAACCTTGTTCGGTTCGGTGGGCTCACTCTCTTTGGTTCACCTAATTGTTAGTGTGTTCAATTGAGTCCTTGTGCATGCAAAAATGTTTCTTTGATCATTAAATAATTATCATGTTTTATGGCATTTTATTCAGCACATTAGTATCATTCGGTTAAGTAGGTTGCTCATGTTGATTCAAATGATTGTTATTGTATTTCTCATTAAATAATTGAGTCCTTATTTCTGTTTTAGGGACTTCTGTACAGAAAAAAAAAGAATGAAAAAAAAAACAAGGAAGTTGGATAAAAAAGAAAAAGGAAAGAAAATAAAAAAGAAAATTGTTAATCTAGATTCTTCTTTCGAAGAAGAAAGATTTTCTGAATCTGAATTTCAATCTGAATCTGACAAAACACCACCAGCAAAGAGAACAAGACAAAAGCTTGTTGAGACGGATTCAGAAAGCAAAAGTGAATCCAAAAACTAGTAAGTTTAATGTTCATATTAATTTCATTTAACTTATATTTGCTTAAATTTATTCTTATACGCTTGTTCTTATGTATTGCAGAGAAGAAAAAATCGAAAAAACCAGAACAAAGAAAAAAAAAACAACCACCGAAGGTGGTTAAAAAACAAACCAAAAAAATGAAGCCTGTGCCGACAGATTCAAAGAGCACAAGCAAATCTGAAAGCCAGTAAGTATTGTTTAGCAAATAAATTGCTTTTGGTTCGGTGGTCTTCTAATTTTTGGTTCAGCCTTTTAATAGTTTTTGGTTCGGTGGTTTCTGTCAGTTTCGTTCACTTGATTGTTAATGTCTTTTTCTTGCTTATATTTTTCTTTGATATAAATTCAATGTCTTTGTCTGTGTTGCAGAGAAAACGAAATTGAGAAAACACCCATAATAAAAAGAAAACAACCGCAAAGAGTGGCAAAAAAACAAAAACAATCTAACAAGCAGTAAGTTTCTTGAATATATTTTCTTTTACTTTATTGATGCTTCCGTTTTAGATTCCTTCAAACTTATTTTACGAACTTTTAGATCTGAACAAATAAAAGACAACAATGTAGAAAGAAAAAGACAAGCATTGGAGACAATAAGAGAAAAGAGGTCAAAGGAAAGAAATGATGGAGCTCAAACAGCGAAGGTTGCTCCGGATCAGTTTGACTCGACAGAGCCACAAAATGATTTGTCTGAAAGGTAAGATTCGGCTTTTTTTACCGAGTTATTTTTCTTTTTTTTGCTAACTATTGATAGAACCTTTTCTAATTCCTATGGATTCAATTACTAAGATTTATTTATCTTGGTTAGACTGCAAACTGTAAATCTCGGAAGTGAACCACTCTTACAGACTCAGGGAAGCTCCACACAGTCTGTAAATGCCAAAGACAATACCAGGTAAATTGGTTCATTGCACTCTTTACTTTCGGTTCGGTGGTTTCCAAAAATGAATTTCATGTGTTTCTAGACCTCTGCTTTTAATCTTGGTTTCTAATTTTAATTTGTTATCTTTTTTTAGGAAAAATACCTCGGAAACCATAGTAAAATATTTTAGAAAAAAGAAAATCCATCCAAGAAAGACATTAAAATGTCCACCATTGTAAGTTAAAAATATTTATGTTACTCTTTTATATTTAGGTAATTAAATTTTGTTTAATTAATCACATGGTAAACGTGTTTAAATGTCATTAGCACTACACCCGATTCTGAGCTACAAATCATTGAGGTTCAACAAGAAACTCATTCTGAACCTTTGAAAATGTGAGTTTTTGAATGTGCAGATTTCCGTTTCTTAGAACAAATTCTAAGTATTCAACATTAACTTCTTCCTTGTTTACATTCCTTAGAAATCCTCTTGCGTTGTCTCTTCCAAGCTCTCTTCAGGAAGAGTTTATCAATGATAACTTTATCTATGTCCCTCCAGAAAGTCAAACACAACAAACCTCTGATGAAGAGTAAGTTTATAAATATTTATTCACCACATGAATCTTGTTCGATTCGGTGGGCTCATAAAATCCTTTTTATTATTTTTAATAGAATATGATAATAGTTTGGGATCATTATTGAACTAATTCATCTTTGATGTAGCAGCCCTTGGGAACCACAACAGCAGCCGAGCAAAGAACTACAGGCACAACAAACTGAACAACAAGAGCAGGCTGTTGAGGAATCTTCACCAAGGAATACAGAGCTAGAACCTTCAATTAATGTGTAATTTTTAATTAATATCATTTTTATAATCTTTGATATAGCTGGTAATTAAAATTCTTTTTATTAAAAAAATATGTATCATTACTAAAATCTTTTCTGTTTAATGCAGCAGCCCTCTCAAACAACAACAACAACAACAACAACAAGAAGCACAGCCTGAATTATAAGTTTTACCATTGTTCACCACATTATTTAATTTTGGTTCAGTGGGCTCATAAAATACTTTTCAGTAGCCCTCTAGAACCGCAACAACAGCCCAGCAAAGAAGCAACAGCGCAGCAATCGGAAGAAGAAGTACATGTTAATGTGTAAGTTTTATTGGTTATACGAATCCCGATAATTTCACTTCACTACATGCTTTAAATGTAAGTTTTATCTCTTCTGTTTCTTACAGCTGCCCTCCAGAACCCGAAAAGCAGGCTGTTGAGATATCTTCACCGAGGAAAATAGAGCCAAAACCTATGTTGTCGATTACGAGTTCTGTTATTAACGAGTTAATCAACGATGACTATATTTATGAAATTTTTGATAAAGAGTAAGTTGCACATAAAAATTCTTTTTATTAATTCTAAAGGGTTGTTTTTGAACTGTTTTCTATTTAATGCAGCAGCCCTGCCGAAAAACAACAGCAACCTAGGCAAAGGGAAGATGATATTCCTTCCTTTAGTCTTGGGATAAGTCCACCAGCATCTCAACCAACTAATCCCTCTAAGCTACCTGTTTCATAGCTTGAAATCCCGGCAAAGGTGGTGGTAGATGCTGGAGTGACGGCAGCATTAAAGTTTGCTGAAGCAACATCTTCTGAGCCAACCATGCCAGCTACTGAAGTTTTCAAAACTCCGGAGAAAAAGATAAAAATCTCGAAGGAGTTTATCGAAAAGTGTTATCATTGGATGACACATGTAAAAAAGACAAAAGATAGTAGCAATGAATATGATCCAATATTCGTCTCGAAACATGAGGCACTTTACGAGGGGTTAAGAGAATATTTCATGTCTCTAATGCCCAAAGAACAAGTGCATGCCACGGTAAATTCTTTGCCAATTGCGTTAACGTTAATGATTTTTCTAAACACTTTTATACAGTATATCTCATAAATTTTTTTCGTGTAGGTGGTCAGTATACATAGCATGATTCTCAACCAAATAAAAGTTCACCGGTATCAGAAACAAATATACATTGTGCTGCTGGATATTATGGTAAGCTAAATTTCTTATTCCCTGCTGATTCCTGTTCGGTTCAGTGGGAATGTTAATATTGATTCACCTGATTGTTATGTGTTCTGTTGAGTTCTTTTGCATGAAGAAAACTTTTCTCTTGATGATTGAATATTTTTCACGTTTTATTTAGCATATGAATTGTGTTCGGTTCGGTGGTAATGTGATTTAATTGATGTTCGTTTTGCAGAATTTTATGTTGGGAACACATGGCGTGGACTACACTTATAAAAGGACAAACAAGGCCTGTAGGTTCGATATTGAGCAGTATGCCCACCACCGCCAATTTCTTGACAAAAGAAAACTTGCATCGCATCCATTTGTAAGTTGTAATTTCTAAAAACTCTTCGATAATTCTCTTGTTTGCTATTGTTTTGACTGAAATATTCTATCATTTTCTCAAACTTCAGCTATTTGTGCCAATTTGCAATGGAGCACATTGGTGGTTCTAGATTGCTGTTGTCAACAAAAAAAATTCTATGTCCTTGACCCTGTCAACAAGCCGAAAAAAGATATACCTGAATCAAGAGTGAAACTGAACAAATTTGTTGTAAGTTATTTTGTTGTAAATTATTTAAATTATTCAGCACATGAGAGGAGTTCGGTTCACTGTTGCTGCTTCTCTTTATTTACTTTTTGTGTCCCTTTCAGGGTTTAAAAATTTCCCAGATGAGGGTGTATGTTGGGGCGAAACCCTTAATAGAGGATGGACTGGGAGAGGAAGCAGAGTATATCCCACTGAATGGTCAACGTACAGAGTAAGAATCTTTCTCTTTTCTAGTGTTATTTTTAATGTGTTTTATTTTGTATACTATTAATCGTATTATACTCAATTCTTACTTAGCTATGATTGTGGAATATACGTGATGAAATGGCTCAAAACAATTGATCCGCAAATGATCAAAAGCGAGAAGAGATATAAATATAAAGCTTGGACACAAGTAAGTACTTTCTAAATTAATAAACCTCTTTCTCTTTTTATTTCATTCAGTTCAGTGGATAGTTTAACTAGGGCTTTGAAATTGGTTGTTACTCTGTTCAGTACTTCTTTTGGATGGAGAAATACTATTCTTGTTGATTCAAAGTTATTCACCATTTATTCACCACATGAACATTGTTCGGTTCGGTGGCCTTTGTGATTTTAATTTACTTGATATTTAATGTGTTCAGGGTTTAGGGTTATTGTGATTGCATTTTTAAAGTATAACTAGGGCTTTGAATGATATTGTTCTTATATGCAGTTGGATTCATTTCTTATGTAACTAATTCCTTTTAATTGAAATGTAGCAAGAGATTGATGACTTCAGGTACTAATATGGTCCGAATCTTCTGTTGCATGAAATGAACAAAATCAGAGACCAAGTAATTTGGGAATCTGAAGCAATAAGACTCCTCAAGCCATCTGCTGTCCTCTCCAACCCTTATTGTAAATTCACATCTGGGGATTTAGATAGTAAATAGCATATACTATGATTGACTGGTTGTAATTAACAATATTTTGTTTAACTTGTTAAAAAAGCAAACAATACTTCTTTCAAATGTATATATGTCAATATTAATGTAAATGTTAATATATATATCTATTATTAATATCAATGTATATATCAAATGTTAATATTTATATTTAATTCAGGATGGATTATTCATCTGAGATATTAATTTATATATCTGTTGGAACTGTCTGGCTGCTGTTTTATTTCAGGTTCTCAGTGATTGCAATCAGTGTATTTACCAATACATTAGGAACACCAAAAAACATAGTGAACCGAAATTAATACACTTGTCGAACAGAAAGTTGCAAACACACTGTATAGAAATTCAGCGAGCTAATTATAATCTCTCTGACATCACAACATAAATTGAATATTCAATAAAGAAAAAATTGACTTTTGGGATAAAAAATTTCACAAATAAAGTGACTATTCATTAAAGACTAACAATAGTCAGAAAATAACCCTCCTATAACCTTGGTGAACCGAAATTTGCTCATGAGTGAACAAAACTTTATATTAATAAAAACTAAAATTCGTATAATCTTCTCTTGGATAATTCATATCTGGTGCATTGTAAAGAGTGGAGCTTGACTGAATCGATGATCCGGCTTCCAAAAGGTTCAACTACAAAAACCATAATTAATTGTATATTAGCAAAATACACAATTGAATTTTTACCTAATCGAAAGCAAGTCAATTTTACCTCGCTTGGAGCTGTCTTTTTCTTTTTCTTCATGGCATTTGAGATCTTTTTTTTCCAAGTTTGATCCAAGTCTGTTCTTGGGCCGGCCTCTTGTTTTGACGTGTGGCGAGCTTTGAAGGTCGTTCACATCGCTCAACATCGCTTCTTCGTGGGATAACAAACTTTTTTCTTTGCTTCTCTCTTGATATTCTTGCATCTCAGCCATGACCTTGTCAAACGCCCGGTGCAGAACTCCGGTCAACTCCTCGGACTCAGATGCAAATTCGCATATATTGTGCGACCAAAACACCAATTCATCGAATCTTTTACTTCTCGGATCCAGTAGAGGCTCATCTTGGCTGCTCTTGATGTGTGTGTGCGTCCTCTTTATGTTCTTCCTCCAGCATTCCAGTATGTATTTCGGTGCTATGTTATCCACTCGCTCAAAGCTTAGGACGCTTAGGAAATGGTGGCACAATATGCCCCTTGACTCAAATAGCAAGCACTGGCACTTTACCTCTCGTGATACTGCGTCATAGGTGACGACAAAATTGTTGAATGTGGAGTTAGCAACTTGCTCTACGACTTCGTATGTTGTGAAACCTAGGGTGGAATGCAGTGATCTTGTGATACAGTTCACTTTACCTCTTGATTGAGCTTGAACTTCCCTGAACTTGTCATGGGTATAGACATGCTGAAACTGTGCCTCTATTGCTGATTTTGTTGCACACGGTATCATGCTGTGAAAATCTGCAGCATCGAATTCTCTCTCTGTTTGCTCTCTACTTGCTAGGTAATTGTCGTATTGCTTCACGAATTGTCTCAAGGAGCTGTTGCGTGTAATAAATTTGTTGAAAAATGAATGCATGCTCTCGCTCCTTTGTGTGCTTCTCATCCCGGCTCAGAAGTGGTGATCCAAGTACACTGGAATCCACATATGCCGATTCTCGTACAGCTCTGCAGAATAAACCGAACCAATAAGGTGTGGTGAACCGAAAATATTTCATGTTTTGAAAAAAAAATGTATGGACATGAAAATAATTCGATTTGAAACCTCAGTTACCTGACAGCCACTTGTTGCCTTCGAGGCTGTACTTTGTGAGAAAATCGTTCCAGTTTCTATCAAATACGTCTTTTATGTACGAGTTCCAAACAACATGGCTCATCTCTTGATTAATTTCGTTGTGTTGCTTGTAACCATTTAGTTTGTTTGGGATCTTCTTCATGATGTGCCAGATGCACCACCGGTGAATTGTTGTTGGCATGCAGACCTCAATGGCCCTTTGAATCGATGCGCATTAGTCGGTAAGAATGCCTTTTGGTGCCTTCCCTCCCATGCAATGGAACCAACACTCAAAATAGCCATTTGAATAATTGGATGTCCTCATTTTTCATCAGCGCGCAACCGAGAAGCGTCGACTGACCGTAGTGATTCACGCCCACAAAAGAACCTAAAACCAGATTGTACCTGCATAAATAGACACACCTAGACCATGGTGAACCGCAATTTGTACATTCACCGAACATAAAACTATATGTGACTGAAAGGAATACCTATTTGTGTTGTAGGTAGTGTCAAATGAAACCACGTCTCCGAAATACTCACATGCGGCCCTGCTTCTTGCGTCGGCCCAGAATGCATGTTTAATGCAATGATCGCCTTCGAAGTTGAGCTCAAAGAAGAAATTTTGGTTCTTCTCTTTCATTCTTAGTAGGTACTTCCCAAATTCTTTGGCATCGTCTTGTTTCGAAATATTCCGTACTTCCCTTGTGATGTAATTTCTCACGTCTTTTTCTATAAAACTTAGTTCATGGTGGTTGCCAACTAATGCCACAAATGATTGTTAAGTTTTGCTTGGTCTGATTTCGGCTTCCTCGTTGGTTTTGATGGTGCGACGAATGAACATGTTAAGCTCCCTGTGTTGTTTGAGCATCTCTGGCCGGTCTGGATAGCAAGGATGTGAGTGATTCAAAACAACTTTAGAAATTGTCCAAAGACCAACATCCTTCATTATGTGTACGTAAATCCTGGCCGGACAATTTAACCCAGCTGAAGGGTTTGTCTTCAAAGTTGGAGATATCTTGGATTTCCACCTCCCCTCTCTAGTGAATACAATGAGTTGATTCTTAATCTTGTCTCCGTCCCGAGTTGTGTTCCTTATTTTCATAGAAAAACCGGCAAGTTTGGAATAATGTTTGTAGAACTTTCTAACTTCTTCTAGTGTCTTGAAAATCATTCCCACCTTTGGGACAAATTTTTCATCCACAACACAGCTGGTCTGCATGGTGAACCGAAAAGCTTTATTACGGTGAAAGAATTATATAGTGCTCAGTGAACAAAACAGAATATATTCCTCTAATTTGTTTTTAGACTCCTTTCTGCATACCGAACCGAACACATGCTCATGGTGAAACAACTCTATAATACTTACCGAACCAAAAAATTTCTCATAGTGAACGAAAGATAATCCATTATACAAAACCAAATTCGAAACAACTCTGTCTACAATTTAGATATTATCAATTCAATTCAGATTTAGATCACTTCCATCCATTCAATTCAATTCAAATAAAATTAGCAATTGCATTCCATTGAATTCGATTCAAAATTCAATAATCCAAACCTTATCAAATTGATGCGTTTCGAAAGAATAATCTAAATCGCACTCATTCAACTGATTTGAAGTTGATTCATTCATTGTTTCAATTCAGAAATCCAGATCGAAGAAGAAAACGAAGAAGAAGAAGAACGACGAAACTAATTACGTCGAAGTCAATCCAGATCCATAACGCAGAGAAGAAAAACGCGAACAGAAGAGAACAAGAAATTTTATTAGGTTGAAGAGAACAAGGTTTACGTTGAGAAAGCTTTATCACGCAGCAGAAGGTTTACGTTATATACGTTATATGAGGCGCCTGTATAATAAACGACTGTGAGGTGGGAAACACACATGTGGAGAAAGTTACTTGGATAACATCCATGTATTTTTTACATGGATGTAGAGCTTTTCTGATATAAAAGCTATAAAAATTTGTTATAAATTATGGATAGGCTAATTTTATCCTTAAAACTAATTGTAAGTTGAGTTAGTAAATTTCAATTTACATAATTAATATTTAGTTAGTTTTGAAAAGATGGTATAATTTGCGATTTAGATGGATAAATTCATATAATTCGTGAATTGAGTAGATTATCTGGTTTTTCCTTTTGTTCTTTAACAAATTATTTTTATGTATAAAAAATGATAAAATTGGTTAATTACTTCAAATCAAAGTCTGAAAATGATAAAATCGCTTTTAAGCTTTGTTTTAAGTTGATTATAAGCATTTTATAAATGCATTTTTTTGTTTATTAAGCGAGTTGAGTGGAGTGAGATTAGGTTAGCTTATTTTTCTTAAACCAAAAAAAAAAAAAAGTGTGTTAGCTTATACTTACTATTTCAACTTACAATTTGGGTTCGAATTGACCACTTTGACAACTCTCTCATGAAATTATTAATCTAAAGTGAAAATATAATATATTAGACAACAAAAATAATAAGCTAAAGTGACCGATAAATATTGTGTTAAGGGGAGTACTATAATTTTTTTATCCAATTTTTCAAGTAAAAGTTATTATGTCAACCTAGTTATCAATTGATGGAAACTAATAATAATTAAACAAAATATCCAATATCTATATTAATGAAAACACTATGTTAACGAAACACCAACTCATCAATCTTAGTTGTTGGATTCAATGATGGCTCATACTAACTGCTCCTAATATCTGTGTACCTTTTCTTTACATTACGCTTACTCCCAAAATTCTAACATATATTCAAGTATAACTTTATCTACTTGCTTAAAACTTAAAAACATTTAGACAACAAGACATAATATATATACCTCATAATTCAAATAATAAACATTCACATTTTACTTTAAGTGATATTGAATCAAATAAAACCCCAAAACTATTAAAACTAGAATTTGAAATTTATTTTACTACTTCATATACTATAATCCCTAAAACATGCTCCTTAAGTCTTACAATACAGGTTACCTTCTCTCTAAATTGTGCTTAAATAACATCTTTTTGTTACTCACTATCAAGAGCATGATTATATTGCTTTATAAATTGGATCAACGTGCTTAATTATTTGAATAATAAACTTAAAAAAAATTAAGTATGCATGTTCTCAGTGTACATTGTAACGATCCAATTTTTAGTACATTACGAACATTTCGAAAATTGAATGTTATCAACTTATTTTCTTAATATAAATATTATTTAATATTAAGCTTGTAACCTTATTAGCATGTAACCGAGTTTGTTGATTTTTTTTATATATAAAAGAATATAAATAATTGAATCAACATATATGAATATAAAAATAGAAAAATAAATAAAACACAAAAAAAAAAAATTAAACTCATAATATATATCATATACATTATATACAGAACAGAAACATTATCCAAAAGAAGTCAATACTACACCTTTTTCTACACTACTCTTTACTCATGTACATATATATATACTTGATATTTCAGGGCCTCACCCATAGAAGAAGCTTCTTGTCTGGCGTCCAAATTAGCCTAGCAAATCTAACAAACTCTTAATCTCTCTGTAAATCTAACCAAAAGTGAGAGTATAAACTAGAACACCAATGCTAAGTTATAGTGCCATCAAAACATGCTACCATATCCTAACTGTCGCTATTAGGTGACAAAATCTCTACCATCTTTGGATTTTCATCATCATCAGAAATTACTATGATCTCATTAAAACTCCTGATACTACTGTCATAAAAAAAATCTTTTTTTGGTCTTTCATTCTCAAAAAATATTTTTCAAAATCTTTTGCTTAACCTCCCTCACAAATATTATGAACCTTCATAATAATATAATTTCTCACAACTCTATCTCTTAATGAAATTTAATTCATGATGATCTCCAGCGGCCACCACAAATAATTGATATATTTACTTGGTCTAATAACATGTCTTCATTATTTTTAATTGTGCAATGAACATGCATGCTAAGATTTTTTTGTTTTGAAAGCGTTTGTACTTAAGTCGGACAATATAGATATGAATGAGTAAAAAAAAACCTTTAAAAATAACTCACAGATTAATATTCTTTGCTACATACAAATAAATTCTTTTAGGACAACTCCTAATAGATGTGGGACTAGTCGTCTTTTTTGTGGATAATAAATTAGACTCTCTATTAATAAGTTAATTTTTATTCTCATTTTCTTTTCTATTAGAATTCCTTAATCACTACTAGAAACCAATATATTTTAGACAAAAATTACCGACAAATTTTGTCTATAAAAAATTCTGATAAAATTTGCATTGAATTTTCTATCCGTAATAAGTGGGTGATTTTTTTGCAAAATTTTTCGACAAACACAATAATTTGCCTATAAATTCATCTGTAGAATTGGCATTTTCAAAAAAAAAAACTATAGATAGATGATTCGTCGATAACTTAAAATAAGATTTACTATGTATCCAGCTCCCCTATCAAAAACACAAATCATTTCACACTACAAGAAATTACTGGAATAGTGACCGATTTAGCGACCGATTTTTCTTAAAAGTTGGTCGCTAAACCCTTAGTGACTAATTCTGGTGGTCGCTAAAACCTTGGTCTCTAATTAGAAAATAGCGACTAACTACGGTCGCTAACTGTTAGCGACCGATTTTAGCGACTGATTTTTGAACAAGGCCACCAAACCCCTCACCAAAGAGTATCGGTTGCTAACATAATCGGTCGCTAAATGGTGACCAAATTTTCTGTCACTAAATCGGTTGCTGAGTAAATCGGTCGCTATTTTCGGTTGCTGAATCAGTCACTAAATTGGTCGCCGATGCCTAATTTGAAAATCTAAAATCGGTCGTAAATTGGTCGTTAATTCCTTAACTAAAAAATTAAATTGGTTGCTAAAGCGGTTGTAAACCCCGCTAAAAATCGGTAAATAATTGTCAATAAATTGAATTTTTAAATAGAAAAATTAAAAATGCAAACTAATATCAAAATAGGATAGAGCTCGACAAAACAAGAATTTTGACACCAATTTCGAAGAATTTAGTCCAAGATTGGGCCAAACGGACCGAATCGGTTGAACCAGACCCGAACCGGGCCCGTGGGCCCAACTCACTCACTTAATAAAGAGAGCTCAGATCCCTCTCTCTTCATTTTGCATGCTGAACAACGCTAAAAGCTCGGCCAAGAGAGGAAGAACACTTCCATTACCAAAACCCTCACTTGATCTTTAATTCCACACAACTTTTCGCTCCGAGCTCCGATCGCCGCACCGTTTGCGGCCACGCGTCCGCAGTGACGAGCTCTACAAAGTCCAGTATATTGCAAGGTGAGAAACCACATTCTCAGTTTCAATTCTTCCTTATCAAATCCGAAATTTCATGGTTTTGAGGGTGTTGAGATTTTGGTTAATTTGATGTTTTAGGATAAAATTGACTTGAGGGATTAGTGGACTTTTGCTATATTGAGGCATATTTAAGATAAGGATTATTAACCCTAGTCAATTCCTTAATTACATGTGTTAGGTATTGAGTTTTGTTTATGGATATGTTATGTTATGTATTAGGTGATATAAGTATAAGAATTGAAGCACATTTATGGAAATTGGAGGCTTGGAAATTGGTATTGGTGGCTGGATTTTTGATGTAAGGGCTTGCAATCTTGCCTTGTGGGTTGTCTCAGAAAATACGCGGGAATCGGCCAAGGTATGGTTTAGGTTTCGCGCGTTTAATATGTAAGGTTGTGTAAAAACTGAGGCTAGTGCCTTATAGGATAAGTTGAAGTAGTTAGATGTATTAAATGTTTAGCTTGTGATAATGTTGGATATCTTGATGACTGAGTTGTGTTGAGATTAATAAGCATGAATTGTTGGTGTTGCTGAATATGTGCTTTTGACATTAGTAATCATAGGTTGGTGATGTTGATATAAGTTAATGAATTTCTATGATTATGACTTTTTGATTCATTAAAAGTGATTTATGAGTAGTTATTGATGAATGGAGGAGATGAATTAATAAATTCTAATCAAGGTAACTTGTGGTTGAAAAGGGTGGATTTTGGAATAATATATTTGTTTTATGATTTGGTATGAGTGTTAAGGTGAAAGTAGTTATTATTGATGAAATAGGGCTTGATATTTGGTAAGTATATAGGTTTATTGGGTAAGAAATGAGAAATTGGTGAAAATGGGGTTTGGGATATTTGGGTAAAAAATGAATTTTGATGAACTTTGGCAGTCCATATCTTGCTCTACAAATTTTGAATAAAGATGAGGTTTGTTTTAAATTAAAGAGTGTTTAACAAGCTTGAAATCGATATAAGGTTTGCGGAAAACCAAATTTGTAGAGGAAGTTATGGATGCCGGAAATTGGTGCGAAAAACTGAAATTTTAAATGTTGCAGCAGAAACCAGATTTTCTGGTGTGTGCCCACGCACCGGTCTGTGCGCCCGCACCCAACAAAGGTAAAATTCAACTTGTGCGTACGCACGCCTCTGTGTGCACGCACACCTAGCATTTTTCATAAAGTGTGCGTACGCACGCTTCTGTGCACACGCACACGCTAGGTTGAGCCTTCTGTTGGTGGTGCTCGCACAGCTGAGGCGCAGGCACACTAAGGGATGTGTGCACGCGCACGTATTCATGAGTATGCACACATACTGCTTTCTTGTTGAGCTGTGCGCACGCACAGGTGTGTGTGTACGCACACTCCCTATTTTCCAGCACCTTTGTTTTTCAGTTTTAAACATGATTTTAAACTCTAAAACCCCTATTTTTGCCCTGTCAATCCTAGAATCTACTAGTAAGCTTAGTAAATAGTAGAAGTTAGGATTTTAAGGTAACTTAGGAATGAAGAAAAAGGTAAATGTGATGAGTTATGTGAAAGGGAAGTGGTTATTGAATGAAGTAATGATGCCATGGCTTGATGAATGACTAAACAATGATTATGAACATTAAATGGTTTATGAATGATGATATCTGAGATACGAGTTTTCCTGGGTAACAGAACCGTGGCTCATCACCACGTGTTCCAGGTTGAATCTCGATACTCTGTTGACCCTACGTCGTAAGGGTGACCGGGCATGTATAAATTCCCGGGTATGGATAGCCCCCATTGAGTGATTTATGAATGAATGTTTGAATGATGAATGTTATGAAATCTATGCATAGACTCAAGGAGATGTGCGACGGGGGACAGTCTAAGATTTTCGGACTTGTCAGGTTGGCTGGATAACCGACAGATGGGCCCCATCAGCCATAGGACAGGCATGCATCATATGCATTTGTTTGTGTGATTGCTATGCGTTATTTGGGATTGCCTAATTGAACATTTATGTCCTGTTACTTGCTATTCTTGCTATTTGCACTATCTGCTTATCACTTGTGCGTGAATTTCTTTGGTTGCTTGTCTCTGCTAAATTTATGGAAGACGGAGGGACGGAGGAATGGTGAATTGGTTGAGTGTTAGGTGTTAAGTTTAAGGTAAGTGATTAGGTTTAAGGTAAGTGATTATAGTGTACTTAGAATACCTACCCTTATTTATGGCTTTTACTTAGAAATTAAGTTATGTAATTGTGATAACGGAGTTCTAGGATTGCCTCTGGCATTCCCAGGACCTTATTTATTATATGCGTGGCACCTTTACCATGCTAAGAACCTCCGGTTCTCATCCCATACTGTGTTGTTGTTTTCATATGCAGGTCGAGAGGCTCCTCGCTAGGCGTCTGGATTTCTTGAAGCGGAGTAGTCTGGGATATTTGGATTTTCTGTTTATTTATATATGTATATATGTACTTAGCTTGCTCTCTAAAAAAGTTGTCTATTTCGTTCCTCTTAGAGGTTATAGGAGAGTTAGAATTTTGTTTTTGTATTTTTGGGTATTTTGCGATATATATATATATATATATATATATATATATATATATATATATATATATATATATATATATATATATATATATATATTCTCCGGCCAGCCTTGGCTTCGCAGGCTGAGTCAGGGGCTAATTTCACTGTATTCTTGGCACTCTTGTTACTCTTTCATCTACTCTTATCTTGAACCTTTAGGTTTCTTATCACGCCAGTAACTCATTTCCTCGAGCGATGCGCTTTTTATTTTCCGAAATTTGTTTACCCGTTTTTCAAGGCTCCTAGTATATTTTATCCTTTGTTATATATTATTATATATTTTATCTTAGAGGTCGTAGCGCCTTGCCGCCTCTGTTTTACATCCTAGGTGTAAGACTCTGTGTGGTAGGGTGTTACATTATGGTATCAGAGCAGTTCGTTCCTATAGAGCCTGAAGGACGGACTGACTATGCTTCTAGGCATACTCTGGGTGTCTATACATGCTAATTAGGGTATCTAACAGATATAGGTGGCATGAATGCTCATGAGCATGCATTTGGAATTGTGAAACGCTTGACTCGCGATATTGAGACTGATCACCTTGATATCACTTGTTTGGTATGAACAGGAACCAAACGGCATCTCGTGGGCGTGGTCGTGAGTGCAATCAAGGTCGAGGACGGAGAGTTAATGAGGTAACCATACCGGTAGATAGTTTGACCGATATTGTGACCGCAATGACGAGTGTTGTTGCTGCCGTTGGTGCTGTTGATGCTGCGACCATCCGAGTGATGGATGGGGTGGAACCACAAGCTGGAACCGGCAACGAAGGTGATAATGAATATGAAGGTAGACATAATGTTCCGAATATTAGGGTACCAGTGGGTTATCCAGAGCAAGTTAACACGGGTCAGGCAACGGGAGAAAGCTCAAGGAGGATTGAGGTAGCAAGGAGTAATCGTCAGGAATCCTTCACAAAGAAAAAGGGACCTATTACACCTAAGAGCCAAAATTTCAAAAAGAATCTCCTTGTCGTTTCATATTCTAAGTGCCGGAACAATGACCGAAGGAACGACAACCGTTCGGATCCGAATTCAGAAGGGCAAACTAGTGCTCAACCAGATGACTTAAGGTGCTCAAGATGCAAGAAGCACCATCCAAGCAAACCATGCAGGGCCGGATTAGGCGTATGTTACAAGTGCGGGAGACCAGGGCATATGTCTTGGAATTGTTCATACAGAGAAAGCCGAAATGCAACTAAATTCAATTTTTAGACCCAAGGTAATTATGAGCCAGTAATTGAATTTTTAACTTCCTTGCATACCATTGATATGTAATATTCGTTTGTGACGCATGACAAGTTTCAGTAATCATGAGGTCCAAGTCGATGAATAGTCAAAAACTATTGGTTGTTGAAATGGAGTGATGCTTAGCTAACTTAAAGGAGTGGTTAGGCTTTTGAAGGTTAAGGATTAAGTGACATAGTGGAAGCAGGTCGGACCATATCTAAGGAATCAGGAGTGTTGAGGGTTACGCGGAGTGATTGTTTGGAATCCAGTGACGGTGAAACTTTGAGGAAGAGGAATAGAGCAAACACAACCTTTAGCTGTTAATTGTTAAGAGGCAAGTGAAGATGAAACCAAATCCCTATTCGAGAGAGTTTCTGAGACAATTCTTGAAGGTATGTCAGAACTTCTATTTCAGAGAGAAAGCGAGTTTGTGATAGGCTTAGTACCGGAAGCCGGATTAACTTCAATCGCACCACAAGCAAAGACATTATTATAATCGGTTGAGTTTAGGATTGAGTAGAAGGGAGTACTAGAAGAGGGAATCCTCTACCCAACTATTTCCTTGTGGGAAGCGCCGGTTATGCCGGAGAAGAAGGAAGAGAATGGCAAGAAGCCTTATGCAGAGAGAGTGTGCTAACGAACCTTCACGACTCGATCTAATCCTTCTTTTGAAACCTACATTGACATTATATCCGGAGCTCTTCCTAAATGGCTTGACTACCTTTCTAACTTTACTCCTTATGCGCATGAATTTTGTTTCTTCCAGGATGAGTCTGAGCTTGTCTTGGTATAAACGCGTAATCATTGAATCTTGTATGCTCGCTATGACTAGAGTTGCCTTATTCGCAAACCACGTTCTTCAGAATCAGCTGAGACTTCTTTGACTCTGTACTCTCTGTTCTTTCTACCAAAGGTCTTTAATTTGAACTCTTTTCTTGAGATGCACCTAGGTTCCTTTCCTTATGCATTCCATCATTTCGGTATAATCCTGATTAACCATATACAAGATTTTCTTTCTGACTTACTACGAACACCGATTGAATTGCTCATTCATTTTTCGAGCTTAATGTCCCTTTGAAAATTAAATCGAGCCTATATTATTATCACGTATAAATTATAGTTGTAACTATTGAGATGTTGATTCCTTAAGAGCAAGACTTTTGGACACGGAAGATGAAGCATGTAAGCGTGCGCCGTCAAAAAGAATTTTGGAGCTTTAAATTCTTGCCAACCACAAAGCCTATGATTAGTTTAACGCGCTAGGAATACACCGGTTACATGGAAACTCGTATATGAAGAGAGCTTTCGAACTCCAAGAGAATGATTAACCCCAAATCCAGTAATCAGGATACCCGAACTTATTTAACAACTCGGAATTAGTGCGATACATTACCAGAGGGGTCTAGGATACGTGTAAATACAATATCGTGAAGTGGTAACAGACGCCCTGAGTAAGAAGTTTATGGGGAAAATCTTGGATATAAATTTCGGAGGAAGGAAGGCTAGGTAAGTTGGAACTTTAAATTGGATATCAAGGGTATAGCTAAAGGAGTCAAACTACATCTATTGCGGTTTTAAAACGTAGCAAGGACAAAATACAGGAAGCGTAAGAAAACGATAAAGATCTACCGAGGATGTCGAAGTCTGGTAAACAAAAGGAAAACTAAGAAGAGATTTACATGCCTAATGCTGATATAAAGATCGTAGAGTCAAGGACTTAGGGAGTGCAATAATGGTGGTAAGGAACTACTAAGAGTACTGAAGCCGGTTGAATCAAGAGGATACCAAGAGAGGGTTATATGTCGAAATCGGAAGTTAAAATAAGAAACTATTACCCGAAGCTTACAAAAGAGGATTTTTGAAGTTACTTTGAGATTTCTAAAACGTATTGCAAATCCAAAAAGATATTTTGAGCCACCAGAAGTGAAGAACGAAGTGACAATCTATGTGATTACATGTTCGACGCATAAGAAAGAAAAGAGAGACCACCAGAAGCCGTGCGAAGGGCTAAAACCATCAAAGGTTCTACATTGAAGGTAAAAGAGAATAGCCATTGATTTCATAGTAGGTTGCTGAGGTCTAGGACAAAAGGTGATACTGTTAGGGAATCGTGGACCAAGTGACCTGGCCCATTTTGCCTATCGAAGCAAACTACTTATTAGGGATATTAATATGACTATACATCAGAGAGAAGGTGAGACTTCACAGTATGCTAAACACCTTTGAATTAACCAAAAACGGGAACATCAAACTTCTTAGTTCCTGAATTTGACAGCCGAGATAACAGAGAAGAAGTTACGCAAATCTGAGTTAGAATTCTCACTATGGAAGCCAACAAAAGAGTTAGGCAGATCTAAGAGAAAGACTTCTCAAGTTGGAAGGAAGAGGATACCTATTTCTGAAGATCACTTCAGCAAACTAGAATCGGATGAGCAATCAAAAATTGAAAAGTTAAACCCCCGTTACATTGGGTCGTTTGAAATCCAGAAGAAAATTGGACCAGTGACGTGTAGGATCGCTTTTACCCCCACATCTATCGAACCTGCATGACGTGTTTCATATATCGCAGCTTCGTAAATAAACTTTCGATCTTAGTCATGTTCTAAAACCAGAAACGGTTCAAGTGAGAGAAGATCTGACGCTTCCGGTAACTCCAGTTAGGATTAATGACACCAACATCAAGCGTTATGCGAAAAAGAAGTTTCTTTGGTAGAAATAGCTTGGAGACGAGATCGTATTGAAGAGTATACCTAGAAGTTTGAGTCAAATATCCGGAAGGACTGCCCACACCTCTTTTCAAGTAACTCGCTCTGAATTTGGAGGACAAAATTCCTAATTAGGTGGGTAGGATGTAAACTCTACTAAAATCGGTAAATAATTAGTTAATAAATTGAATTTTTAAATAGAAAAATAAAAAATGCAAACTAATATCAAAATAGGATAGCGCTCGACAAAACGAGAATTTTGACACCAATTTCGAAGAATTTGGCCCAAGATTGGGCCGAACAGACCGAACCGGTCGAACCGGATCCGAACCGGACCCGTGGGCCCAACTCACTCACTTAATAAAGAGAGCTCAGATCCCTCTCTCTTCATTTTGCATGCTGAACAGCGCTGAAAGCTCAGCCAAGAGAGGAAGAACACTTCCATTACCAAAACCCTCACTCGATCTTTAATTCTACACAACTTTTCGCTCCGAGCTCCGATCGCCGCACTGTTTGCGGCCACGCATCCGCAGTGATGAGCTCTACAAAGCCCAGTATGTTGCAAGGTGAGAAAACCACATTCTCAGTTTCAATTCTTCCTTATCAAATCCAAAATTTCATGGTTTTTGGGGTGTTGAGATTTTGGTTAATTTGATGTTTTAGGATCAAATTGACTTGAGGAATTAGTGAACTTTTGCTATATTGAGGTATATCTAAGGTAAGGATTATTAATCCTAGTCAATTCCTTGATTACATGTGTTAGGTATTGAGTTTTGTTTATGGATATGTTATGTTATGTATTAGGTGATATAAGTATAAGAATTGAAGCATGTTTGTGGAAATTGGAGGCTTGGAAATTGGTATTGGTGGCTGGATTTTTGGTGTAAGGGCTTGCAATCTTGCCTTGTGGGTTGTCTCCGAAAATACGCGGGAATCAGCCAATGTATGATTTAGGTTTCGCGCATTTAATATGTAAGGTTGTGTAAAAACTGAGGCTAGTGCCTTATAGGATAAGTTGAAGTAGTTAGATGTATTAAATGTTTAGCTTGTGATAATGTTGGATATCTTGATGATTGAGTTGTTTTGAGATTAATAAGCATGAATTGTTGGTGTTGTTGAATATGTGCTTTTGACATTAGTAATGATGGGTTGGTGATGTTGTTGATATAAGTTAATGAATTTCTATGATTATGACTTTTTGATTCATTAAAAGTGATTTATGAGTAGTTATTGATGAATGGAGGAGATGAATTAATAAATTCTAATCAAGGTAACTTGTGGTTGAAAAGGGTGGATTTTGGAATAATATATGTGTTTTATGTTTGGTATGAGTGTTAAGGTGGAAGTAGTTAGTATTGATGAAATAGGGCTTGATATTTGGTAAGTATATAGGTTTATTGGGTAAGAAATGAGAAATTGGTGAAAATGGGGTTTGGGATATTTTGGTAAAAAATGAATTTTGATGAACTTTGGCAGTCCATATCTTGCTCTACAAATTTTGAATAAAGATGAGGTTTGTTTTAAATTAAAGAGTGTTTAACAAGCTTGAAATCGATATAAGGTTTGCGAAAAACCAAATTTTGTAGAGGAAGTTATGGATGCCGGAAATTGGTACAAAAAACTGAAATTTTAAATGTTGCAGCAGAAACCAGATTTTCTGGTGTGTGCCCACGCACCGGTCTGTGCGCCCGCACCCAACAAAGGTAAAATTCAACTTGTGCATACGCACGCTTCAGTGCACACGCACACGCTGGGTTGAGCCTTCTGTTGGTGGCGCTCGCACAGCTGAGGCGCAGGCACACTAAGGGATGTGTGCGCGCACACGTATTCGTGCGTATGCACACTTACTGCTTTTTGTTTAGCTGTGCACATGCACAGGTGTGTGCGTACGCACACTCCCTGTTTTTCAGCACCTTTGTTTTTCAGTTTTAAACATGATTTTAAACTCTAAAACCCCTATTTTTGCCTTGTCAATCCTAGAATCTACTAGTAAGCTTAGTAAATAGCAGAAGTTAGGATTTTAAGGTAACTTAGGAATGAAGAAAAAGGTAAATGTGATGAGTTATGTGAAAGGAAAGTGGTTATTGAATGAAATAATGATGCCATGGCTTGATGAATGACTAAACAATGATTATGAACATTAAATGGTTTATGAATGATAATATCTGAGATACGAGTTTCCCTGGGTAACAGAACCATGGCTCATCACCACGTGTTCCAGGTTGAATCTCGATACTCTGTTGACCTTACGTCGTAAGGGTGACTGGGCACGTATAAATTCTCAGGTATGGATAGCCCCCATTGAGTGATTTATGAATGAATGTTTGAATGATAAATGATTATGAAATCTATGCATAGACTCATGGGGATCCGCGACGGGGGACAGTCTAAGGTTTTTGGACTTGTCGGGTTGGCTGGATAACCGACAGATGGGCCCCATCAGCCATAGGACAGGCATGCATCATATGCATTTGTTTGTGTGATTGCTATGCGTTATTTGGGATTGCCTAATTGAACATTTATGTCCTGTTACCTACTATTCTTGTTATTTGCACTATCTGCTTATCACTCGTGCATGAATTTCTTTGGTTGCTTGTCTCTGCTGAATTTATGGAAGACGGAGGGACGGAGGAATGGTGAATTGGTTGAGTGTTAGGTGTTAGGTTTAAGGTAAGTGATTAGGTTTAAGGTAAGTGATTATATTGTACTTAGAATACCTATCCTTATTTATGGCTTTTATTTAGAAATTAAGTTCTGTAATTGTGATAACAGAGTTCTAGGATTGCCTCTGGCATTCCCAGGACCTTATTTATTATACGCGTGGCACCTTTACCATGCCGAGAACCTCCGGTTCTCATCCCATACTGTGTTGTTGTTTTCAGATGCAGGTCGAGAGGCTCCTCGCTAGGCGTCTGGATTTCCTGAAGCGGAGTAGTCTGGGATATTTTGGGTTTTCTGTTTATTTATATATGTATATATGTACTTAGCTTGCTCTCCAAGAAAGTTGTCTATTTTGTTCCTCTTAGAGGTTATAGAAGAGTTAGGATTTTGTTTCTGTATTTTTGGGTATTTTGGGATACTTATATATATATATATATTCTCCGGCCAGCCTTGGCTTCGCAGGCTGAGTCAGGGGCTAATTTTACTGTATTCTTGGCACTCTTCTTACCCTTTCGTCTACTCTTATCTTGAACGTTTAGGTTTTTTATCACGCCAGTAACTCATTTCCTCGAGCGATGCGCTTTTTATTTTCCGAAATTTGTTTACCCGTTTTTCAAGGCTCCTAGTATATTTTATCCTTTATTATATATTATTATATATTTTATCTTAGAGGTCGTAACGCCTTGCCGCCTCTGTTTTACATTCTAGGTATAAGACTCTGTGTGGTAGGGTGTTACAGCGGTCACTGTGCCTATTCATATAATTATTGATTTTTACTAATTTTGCATTTACCACTATTAAAATTTAATTTCATAAATAATTATATTTCCACAAAATATAAAAAGAATCAAACATAGATCAATTTTTCAAATAAATACCAAAAACATTCAAAATGTCTACATAGAAATATAGAATTTAAAATATTAAAATTTTTAAATATATCAAATTTATGATTCACAATCTAGACTAAAGGTAAAAATAATTCATGAATAACATAACTCTACTCTATTCATGAACAATCATTATGGTTCAACAATTTCTGCACTAATTTTGTCTCTTTGATTTTTTCACTGCTTTTAGAACTACAACCAATACAAACCACAACAGAATATTTAAGCAATCTTGAATCTTAATCTAATAATCCAACATGTTTAGGGCAAGATGTATCTAGTTCAATTGCCTCAGACCCTTTTATGACATGACAAAAGAGAAACCAACCACTCACTATCCAGATTATACACCATGGCAATAAGGATTTCCTCTTCTTTAGAAAATTCAATCTTGGAAGCTTGATTGGTTTGCTCTGGACAGTGAATAAAATGAAATGAAATGAAGTAATTCAAATAAAGAATAATAATATAAATTCTTCGTAACTTGTCTAAGAAAATCTTAAATAAATTGAAGTGCCATACAAGAATAGGAAAAACCCTTTTCTTTTTTTTTTCTGCAGTTCAGGGTCCAAATATACCTTCTAACTCATTAAGTACTCATAAGTATTATTATAATTATTGATTCAAGAAAAAAAAATAACTTCAGTTCCTAAGTTATCAGCAATGTTAATTAAAACTCATTGCAATAATGCAGACTCACTCTTAAGAAGTAATTAAGAACTTAGTATTCAGAAAGGGAACGAATACATTATATTGCAAATATGACTTTAGATATATAGTGTCAAGTATTGAAACAGAACTGCATGCACGAAGAAACAGAAATCCAGCACAAAGTATGAAGGTACATGAAACTAGAATCCATCCAATAACTACTAGGCTGCAACCACCACAGAATTCAACACAATCATGATTTGAAAAGAACTCTATGATTAAGACTTTGACACTCAGCACAAGCTAATTAAGCCAAATCAAACATTCTTTTATTTAATGATGATAAAATCCCTCTACATACAAGAGCATCTCTGTCATCGGTGACGCCTCTAGCATCGGTCGCATCTAAAACCTCATCGAGCGTGAGCCCTCACTCCACCGCTCAACTCGCGCTCCATGGCGATTCCATTTCCCACTCAAGATCGAGGTTCTTCGGCACGGATTCGGATCTCGACGGCACAAGAGATTCACCGACTCTGAAAGGGAGCAGGTCGGCGAGGCCGTTCTGGTCTTTGTTCAGGTCGCACAAGAACTACAGGGAGCACGAGAGCGAGGCGACGGCGGCGTTGGCTGTCGCAGACTGCGACGGCGGCATAGAAGCAAGTAGGAAGATGGTGCCATAACTCAGTAATTGTTTGGAGAATATGAGAATGGTGTGGGTGAATTGAGTTAGGGTTTGTGATGGTATTTCAGTAATTATATTATTTTATTTAAATTAATGACCGATTTAGTGACCATTGTCTTAGCAACTGAATTAGCGACTAAACAATTTTTTATCTTATTTTTCTATCGGTTGCAAAATTGGTCGCTAAATTAAAAAAATAGCGACCGATTTTGTGACCAAGAATTCCAAAGACATTAATTCTCTTGTTTTGGTTGTTAATTAGGTCGCTAAATTAAAAAATAGCGACCGATTTAGTGACCAACTTTATTCTGGTTGTATAATAAACTTATCGGCCGCTAATTCGGTTACTATTAGTGATTGATTTTGTTGGTCACTAAAATGGTCACTATCTTAATAATTAGCAACCGATTTAGCGACCATTGCCTTAACAACTGAATTAGTAACCAAACAAATTTTTACCGTATTTCTCTATCAGTTGCAAAATCGGTCGCTAAATTAAAAAATAGCGACCGATTTTGTGACCAAAAATCCCAAAGTCGTTTCTTCTCTTATTTTGGTTGCTAATTCGGTCACTAAATTAAAAAATAGCGACCGATTTAGCGACCAACTGTATTCTGGTTCTATAATAAGCTGATCGGTCGCTAATTCAATTGCTATTAGTGACCGATTTTGTGGATTGCTAAAATTAGTCTTTGAATATAATTTAGCGATCGACTTTTTTCTGGTCCTAAAAATTCTATATCGATTGCTAAATCAGTCACTATTAGCAACCAATTTTTTCAATTGCTAAAATCGGTCGTTATTCTGATAATTTCTTGTAGTGTTCGAGCTCTCATTCTCACTCTCATATTTTCTTTCTCAATCTCCTTCATACCTTCCTCTCCTCGTTGCACCACATCGATGCTGCGGCTTTGCTATGCTCTTCTGCTTCTCTTTCCTCCGCCTGCTTTCTTGTGCTCCCCGTCGTGCTCCTTTGTTTCTTGTGCCACCTTAGCTCCATCCATCGTTGCTCGATTCACTCTCCATCATGACAATAGATAGGCTTTAATTTTTTCTGATTTAGGCAATTAAGGTTTCTAATTCTGAATTCTTAATCATTAGTTTGTGTTAAATTTAATTAGGGTTTGATATCACAATTTATTAATCACAGGCGCCGACTCCACCACCTAGACTGCCGCCTCTACCAGACCAGGGGATGACGACGACGATGACTATTAGGAGCCGTAGTCATTAAGGCTTTATTTTTATTTTTTTGATAGCATTTTATTCCTTTGGTATATTTGATATTTCACATTATATATAGATCATTATTTTCAGATAAATTACTAATTAATTTTTACTAATTTGAATGACTATTAATTATTGAATATCAGGGTCTATTAGGTTCAAAAAAAATAAGAAAATAAAAAAAAATTAAAACTACTGTCGGATAATCCAATGATAACAGGGCGCAGAATCATAATCTTGGCACCAAAGTTACTATTGGAAATTTGTTTGACGATAATAATGATGATATTTTCGTCACCTTTATATTAAAAAACTGCCACAAATTACCGTTGGATTTATAAATCCGACGATAATTTGTTACCGACAAGGAGAATACTGTAGGATTGTATCTGTTGAGTTTGGAAAAGATTTCATTATTTATTGTGATGATAAATTTGGTTGATTGATTAAGAATTGATTCTAATTTATGGTGTAATTATTTGTGTTGTAGAGTTTTAGGATTGACATTAATATGTATGGTGAATTGATCTGATTTGGAAAGAATCAATAGTTAAGAGCAAGATATGAAAGAGATTGCTGCTTTCAAATAGAAAAGGAAACAAGCATGATATAATTATGAGAGCTTATGGATAGCAACAACTAGTTGAATAATAAAGCACTAATTTGACTATGTTTAGAAATAATCACTATTAAGAGCAAGATATAAAAAATTATAGAAAGATTTGCTATTGCCAATAAAAAGAAAAGTATCATGTCATTAAGAAGAAAGATTGGCCACATCGGCTAACTAAACTAAGGTTTTGATATAAGAAGATGAATCAGGTTTGAAGGAAATGAAGGAGAAAATTCAGAAATCATAGACTACACGTTGAGACATTCTTTTTCACTTTGCTCTCTATTTGATATTCAGTTTTTTAGTTTTCCTAGTAAACAAAAAAGGCCTATGTTTCATTGAGCGATTATTTGAAAAAGCCTAGGAGTGAAAAGTCATAAACTAGGAAGAAAAGCAAACACAGTTTCAGATCGAGTTTTTCATTTGTTTTTATTTGGTCTTGGCAATTTAGTTTGGTCTTGGCGTTTATTTGTGAAGTACAAAATTGTTGCTTCGTTTTGTCTTAGTATAGAACCAGTTTGGTTCGATTTGTCTTTGTCTTGGTCTTATCATTGGTGATTGTAATCTTGAATTGGATATAGTGAAATTCTATCATTATTGTGGTGGAGACTAGACGTAGACCTCATTGCACTTTGAGGTTGAACTAGGATACGTATTGGTGTCGTTCTCTTTATTCTTTCCTCTTTAATCTTCTGATGTTACAAGAGATTAAACTAAAAAAATCTCATGTTTGCTCTGTTACACACTTCAAGTTCTAAAAGGGTGCCTTGATTCAACTCCCTTTCTTAAGTCCTATAAAATCTTCAGTATCCAACGCAAAATTCGACGGTAATTGATTTACCGGTGGATTTTATTCATTATTCTACTGATAAATTGATGGTGCTAAGAGAATTTCTTGTAGTATATGATGGGAGGCACCAGAATCTAGGTACCAAGAAGTATCATTTATTGTGAAAAAAGTAGAAGAGAGATATGCCCTTAATTAATGGAAGGATGCTGGATGTGGTGGTAAGAAGAAATTGAAATATGAAACTTGCGTTGGTGAGACACTTGTGGAATTTGAAGGATTTTGATATTGAGAATCATATCTATAGAAGAAACTTTGAACCATATGACCATTCTTTTCACAAAGTTGACATTGAGGTTGCTGATTTAATAATCTTCTTCCTCTTCCAAAAAATCTCCCACCTCTGCCTCTTCTTCCACTAATACCTCTGGTTGAATTGAGTGTAGAAAGGTGCTACTTGGGTGAGATTAGCAATGGCAATCTCTTTATTTCTTAAACCTTTTCAACATGTCCTCATAAGCAAGCAAGAATGATTCAATTTTATGGATGGTAAAATTTGACATTCTGGACATTACTAAGGTGATGTAATCTTAATACTCTTCAATGAGCCCATCAAAAATAGCCTAAATGTGGTCATCTTCCTGAAAAGGATACCTTATTGCAAGAAGAGAGTCTACTAATTTTCTAATTGTTGTAAGATATTTAATAATGGATGAAGTTTTTCTCACTGATCTTAGATGAGACTTTGAATCCTTATTCTAGATGAGACAGTGAAATAATAAGATATGGTTTGCCACATATTAGAAAAAATGTACAATTTACTACTTTGTTCTTGAAAGTACCACTCATTGATGTGCAACTTCCCAAGTCATAAGTGAAAACTCATTTAGCTTCCATTATTTGTATGTGGATGAATCTTACTGAGCAGGGATTGGATCCTTTTTTAGTGTATTGGCTTTACTTTTTTCTAAATGCATCTTCAGATGATTTCTTCGAGGTTTTTATTTCTCTTTTGTCAATGATGGTTGTTGCAGATTCAGAGCGAGATAGAGCCTTTGATGAATCAAGATGGTGTTCCAAATCAAGGGTTTGGAGGGTGAGACGAACATTGTGCCTCCATATGGTGAAGTTGTTTTTTTCAAGCTTGTCAAGGAATGGTGCCAAATCACTTTTTGCACTTGATGATGAATTTGATAAAAGGAAAGTCATGGATTTAAATCAAGTTTTTGATACCATGTTGTGATTCCTAGATGAAGAAGAAAATAATTTATGCAGAAAGTTATGAACAGAGAAGGTGAAAGAGAGAGAATTAAATACCTTTGGCTTTTGACAATTGATCTATATGTGTGTTATACAATATTCTGATATGCTGCACTATATACACACACTCTATCAGTTAGTGCACTACTCTTAAACAAACTCAAAACCATTTAACAGACTCATAATTCTTAGGTACCAGATAAATGATGCAGCAAAATATATAAATAAAAAATTAGAGAATGGTATAACTTTCTTTAAGAATTACAACTTCTCTCTGTCACAAGGATATTACAATAACATTCTCTCTTGACAAAAGGAGAATACACCTCTCTTTTAATCTAGGAGAAAACCTCTCAGAAAAAACTCTCTATGTAACTCAATGTTACTATTATTCTTGTTGGATGAGTTGATTGAAATGAATTAAGGAAAAACTCAATTTATAGATGAGTCTCTTCAATATGAACCATCCGTCAACTAGAGGTATATAATTTTTCTTTTTCAACCATTAAAATTCTATGGTTATAAACTATGATTGTTTATTGTAAAACTCGAGAGATTAGCAAATAATTAGCGAATAAATTAATTATTAATCAAAAAATTAGAAAACAAAATTTTGTAGTTTAATATGATAGAGAAAATTAAAACAAGAATTTTGACACTAATTTCAAAAAATTTGGCCCAAGATTAGGCCGAACGGACCGAACCGGGCCCAAAATGGGCCCAAGGCCCAGTCCAACCCATCACACTCAAATAAAATTTAGTTCCTCCTTCATCCATTCTCTTCTTTCATGCTGGAACATCCATGGAGAAGGGAAAAAAGAACTTAAAACCCTAGGCTTGATTCCAACTACTATATCTCACCATTCCGAGCTCTGATTGCCACACCGTTTACGGTCACGCGACCATCGCGTCGAGCTCTACAAATCTATCGGAACAATTTTTTAGGTAAGCTTCATTCTCATCCCAGTTGCTCTACCCTTCTTATTTTCGAAATTACTAAGAGTGGTGGTGATATTTTGCTTCCTTGATGTTATAGGACCCGATTAGCTTGAGGAAAACATTTACTCTTACTTATATGATGCTTGGGTAAGGTGAGGATACTAAAACTCTAGCTAATCTCTTGAATTGGTGTATTGGGTATTGAATTTGAGTATATATGTATGATATATGTGAATTAGGGTTGTATAAAGGTGATTTGGAACTTGGTGGAGGTTGAGTGCTTTTACTTGGGTGATTTTGGACCTTTTGGATGCCTTGGTGGTGTCTCGGAACATACGTGGAAATCGGCCAATGTATGGTTTAGGTTTCGTGTATTTAATATATAATGTTCTGTGAAAACTTAGGCTAGATGACCATAGGTTAGGAATTGAATTGTGTTGTTGCTGATTAGTTATAGTGAATGGTATGAATTATGTTGCCATTGGTTTTGAGGGTGAAATTGATGTCTTTGTTCATGGAAGTTGCGTGTGATGATATTGAATTATAATTATTGGTGATTAATGAGATTGAGTTATTCAATTAATAATTTATTAGAAATGGTGGATTGATGAATTGCGGCTTGGATAAGAAAGTTGAGAATGCTTGATATGGAATTGGTAAGTTTTGGTCCGGCCAGCCTTGGCTTCGCAGGCTGAATTAGGAGTTAGTTATTTTGTATCCTTGACTCTCTATTCTCATTTTTTGTCGATTTATATTTATTATCTTTAGATTTCTTAGCACACAAGTTAATCTCGTTTCATGAGCGTTGCACTTTTATTTTGCGATTTTGTTTTACCCGTTTTTCAAGACTCCTAGTTAAATATTTCTTTCACTATTATTACTACTACTTTTAGAGGTCGTAATACCTTACTATCTCAATCTTCTGATTTAAGCATAAGATTAAGTGTGGTAGGATGTTACATTTATTATCTTTTCTTTTATTTAGTTATTATTTATTTATTTATTTTTTAAAGTTATCTTTATTAATTTTTACAATAATCACCTTTCTAATAGATTTCTAACCATTTTTTTAATATTTTTAACATAAAAGAAAAAAAATTAGCATAAGACAAATTAAAGGAAGAAAGAAAGAAAGTCTATGTCAAAAAATCAAGCAAACTTAAAAAAGTTCTTGCTTAAAGAAACATGTTAAGAATATAATAATTTATGTATTTTTTTATCCACTTAAATTTTTAAGAAAAGCAGTATAATGACATTTAAAAATCGCTAATAATGATGATTTTATCATTTTACTTTCTTAAAATTTTTAATAGTGATATTACCCAAGTCAAGATTTATGAAAATTACCTTATTAACTATGTATTTTGAGCAATTTCACACAGTTGGAGTGCATATTCAATTTTTTGAGCCACTAAAATTGTACACATACTTATTGGTTCAATTTATAGTGATTATGATTAAGATAATTATGATAGATATAAATTTTGACAATATTTAGAAAATATACTTAAAATTGTGGGTTTTTTATTTTATAATACTTTTGATTTAAAAAATAAAAATAAAAGTCATCAAATTAAAAAAATTGTCTAATAATAAAAAATATAATCTTAATTTCAATTATACTTTATAAATATTATCAAAATTTTATAACCTTAATCGATATAAGCATACTCAATATAAAATACACCTACTTAATACTTATTCCGTATCAATATATAGAGTAAATTATCAAAATTACACCTAATTTTTTAGAGCAACTAACAAAAATATCCTTAATTTTTGTATTTAATTAGGTATTTAGATATTTGATCTAAAATTTTGAAAAAAAAATATTTAGATAATTATTTAAAAAATAATATAAAAAATTGGACTAAAATTTGATCTTTAAAATTACTTTTAAAAAAATCACTTTTGGCAATTGATAAATAATGAGTTTAGAAAACTCCAAATTAAATTGATGATGATCAAATATTATTAAAACAATTAATTACAAAATTATTAATTTGATCTTCAATTCACATTTGTTAATTAATAATTTTGTTTGTGCAGATTTGTATTGGGCACAAAGCAAATCAAAGCCCAAATTGTGTTAAAATAATATATTTAGCCTTGTGAAATATGTTATACAATATATGGTTTAATTGTTATATTAGTTGGGCTAGTAAAACCATTTTGAAGCCCAACAAAGATGGTTGGCCTGAAATTAAAAAGAAATTGGGTCAAGGTTTAAGCTACCCATTTAAAATGATGAAACTCATTTCTTCAAATATTTTGCTGCATGCTTCCAACGGATCTCATTTCCATCATGTGGTGGATTTCAAACTTATTCAATTATCATTAAATACCTTGGTAAATGGAAAGAGAAAATCTGATTTGATGGCATTTATTGAGTTATGTACGTTACAAGGCAAAAGCATGGAAAGTGGGATTAATTGATTTTAATTGATTATAATTTATATCACACATTACTTCCATTGCTTTTCTTCTTTCTACTCTCTCTTCTCTCTCTTTGCATTCGGTCACCTCACTGTCAGAGAAGAAGATGGTAGAAGCAAGTAATCTGAAGAACAGAGGCTATGCATGAGTAATGTAAACCTAACTTATTTTTATTTTCTTCTTTAATTACATTGCAAGTTTTTCTCTGTTCTCTCTCCTCTCTCTTTCGGTCTTGTCTAGCAGAAAAGGAGGGATGAAGCAAGCTATTAGAGAAGCTAGTTACAAGGAAGAGGCCATTGTGATGATGGCGGTAAGAAAAAGAAAATCTGAAGTATGGTGTGGCTGAGATTTTTACCACAAAAGGTAAGATGTGGTGAAGTAATCTTAAGCTCTCCATACCCTAAAATGGAAGAAGATCATTTCGGTCAGAGGAAGAAGATCCTTGGAGGCATGGCTCGTCTCTACTTTTGCTCAACCACTACAGGAGGTATCTACTGTAGCTACGTGGTGGATGAGGTAAAAGTTGGAGCAGATGGAGCTGTCATCATCAAGAACTCATCAAGGGCTAGGAATCCTTCTTGGAGTTAAAGTCAAGATGGAAGGCCCGGATTGATGAAGCTTGGTGTAAAGGGAAGACACAGAGGTAATTGCATGTTGGGTTTTACGTTCGGTTTCCTTTCCTCTCTCTCTCTCTCTGGCCGAACCAGTTTTGGTTTGAAGAAGAAGAAGTTTAGCTCGGTTCAAGAGCTTCAACCTTGGAGGCTTCCCCTTCTATAAATAAGGGAGAACAGCCAGGGCTTGAAGCAAGGAAAAGAGTGAGCACAGAGTTCTCATAGCTACCCAAGCTAACAAAAGTTCTTCTCCTTCAATGTTTTCTATTTTGTAATTTTTTGTTTAATTTTGTCTGTCTTGAATCTCATGGAAAAAGGCAAACAATGAGGTTTGTAAGAAAAATTCATAGAACGGAAAAAGGCAGAGAGTGCAAAATTAAAAGAAAAAAAAGCCATAGATGTCCTTAGAGGTCCTTTGAACATATGTGTTGTGTTTCATGATTCTGTGGGAATTTCCTTACAAGTTGGGTTAGCACTTAGCAATTGAAAGCTTGGCATGTGACCAAGTCAAGTTCAGGATTGGGGTTTAGATTCTGGACTTGTCACGGATAGGAAAGGTAGTTCCTAGGGAGAATTGGTGTATGTAATCATGATGATTATAGTGAAATTCCATCATTGTTGTGATGGAGACTGGATGTAGGCTGCATTGCACTTGGCAGCTAAACCAGGATATATCGTGGTGTGATTCTCTCTCTCTCTCTTCTACTCCATTTCTGTTTCTGCTGCAAAGGAGATAAAATTAAAAAATATCTCATGCCGGGTTACGAGATAAAAAGAAAAAGTCTAGTGGCTGGGTACGAGACAAAAATCAAAAAGTCTCCAAAAGTTGTTTCAAAGACCAGCAAGTTTTAATAAGCAAAAAAAGGGGCTAAGATTCAACCCCCCTCCCCCTCCCCCTCTCTCTTAGCCACTGAAAACCATCAATTGGTATTAGAGCTTGGTCTCAAAGAGATCAAGCTTTGCAGCTTGGAGAAAAAATCCAGATGGCAGAGAACAGTGGCTCAAACTTGGTGTCCTACAATCTGACTAAAGGACAGTCAAGCAACAGACCTCCTCTCTTCAATAGGAAGAACTATACCTATTGGAAGGAGAGAATGAAGATTTTTGTGCAAGCTGTAGATTACAGACTATGGAAGATCATCCTGGAGGGTCCTCAATATCCAACCACCATAAGTGCTGAAGGAGTAGTCTCACTTAAACCAGAAGCTAGTTGGACCGAAAAAGACAGAAAGAAGGTAGAGCTAAATGCCAAGGCTATCAACTTGCTCAACTGTGCAATCAGCTTCGAGGAGTACCGACAGGTATCACGATGCACAACGGCAAAGAAAATCTGGGACAAACTTCAAGTCACTCATGAAGGAACCACCATAGTAAAGAAGACCAGGATAGACATGCTGAACAGAGAATATGAAATGTTCTCAATGAAGGAAGGAGAATCTATAGATGAAATGTTTGAAAGATTCAACATCATCATTGTTGGCTTGGATGCTATGGGGATTAAGTATCCTGAATCTGTGCTTGTGAAGAGAGTTTTAAGATGTCTTACAAAAGAGTGGAAAACAAAAGCATTGATAATATCTGAAAGTAGTGGTCTTGATTCTATGACATATGATGACTTGAGAGAAAATTTACTTGCTTTTGAAAATACTTACTTGAAAAAGGATTCAAAAAGAAAAGGATTAGCTCTTACATCTGTTTCTAACCCTCTGGATGATGAATCCAGTGATAACTCCTCTGAAAATGAATTTGTGTTGTTTGTCAAAAAAATCAGGAAAATGGTGAAGCTCAAGGAGAGAAGCAAGGGAAGCAGCTCTAGGAAACAAAGGAAAGATTTCAGCAAGGTGATAGTTACAACTACAAAGAAACTGGGCATTTCAAATCAGATTGCCCTAAGTTGAAAAAAGAGGAGAAGCCGAAGAAGGGAAAGAAAAAAGGTCTGATGGCTTCTTGGGAGGACTTGGAAAACGATTCAGAAGATGATGAAGAATCAAAAACCAAATCCCAACCATGTCTTATGGCAGACCACGTTGAACAGGTAGTCATTCATAACCCTGACACTGAAGCTCTTCATCTTATGATAGACCACCTTTCTAAAAAAATTAGATACTTCTTGCTTGATAACCAAGATCTTGAACAACAAATCACCATTCTTAAAGCAGAAAATGGTTTTCTCAAAGATAAATTAAGGGAGGCTGAAGCTGCTGTTGAGCTTGTTGAAGAAAACAAGCAGCTGAAATCCCTACTTAAAAGTTGTGAAAGTGATCATTCTGTTGTTGCACATGTAGACTATTTTAAAAGAAATGAAGAGTTGCTTAAAGAGGTCAATAAGCTTAAAGAAGACTTAGCCAAGTTCACTCAAAGTTCTGAAAATCTAAATTAAATCTTGGCTAGTCAAAAACCTCTTTATGACAAAGCTGGCTTGGGTTTCCTCAATTCTGTTGAGAAACCTTCTTTTAAAAATATTGCTTCATCTTCTAATGATACAAGGTTTCAAAACCCAGCAAGCTTTAACAAAACAGCAACTCCAAGATTTTGTAGATTATGTAACCGAAATGGCCACTTTCCCATTCAATGTTTCTTTGGTGAAAGAATAATTAGTGACAAAGTTTACAAAGTTGTTTTTTATTATAATGGATTGGGACATAGGAGATGGTTTAACGTGAAAGGATCCAAGAAGATTTGGATACCTAAGGTCACTTGAGCTTATTTTGTAGGTATGCCTAGCATCCAAGCAGAAGGACAATTTGTGGTACATGGACAGCGGATGCTCTAGGCATATGACCGGAAAGACAACCTTCTTCATAAAGCTTGATGAGTATGATGGAGGGTTTGTCACTTTCGGTGATGATGGTAAAGGAAAAATAATGGCCATTGGAAAAGTTGGTAAAAGTTTCTCATCTTGTATAAATGATGTTCTTCTTATTGATGATTTGAAACACAATTTACTAAGTGTAAGCCAATTGTGTGATCTAGGATATGAAGTTATTTTTAGAAAGTTTGTGTGCTTAGTTATATGTGAAAAATCTGGGAATATTTTGTTTGAGGATAAAAGGTGTAATAATGTGTATGGATTGACTTTGAAGATTTAAAAGATCAAAATGTAACATGCTTTACCTCTCTTGAATCTGAAAAATGGCTATGGCATAAGAAATTGGGTCATGCAAGCATGTACCAAATTTCTAAGCTAGTCAAGAAAAAATTGGTTAGAGGAATTCTAAATATCAAATTTGATAAGGATCTTACTTGTGATGCTTGCCAATTAGGCAAACAAGTAAAAACCTCTTTTAAACCAAAAGATGAAATTTCTACCAAGAGGCCATTAGAAATGTTGCACATTGATCTTTTTGGTCCCACAAGAACTCAAAGCTTAGGAGGTAAACACTATGGTTTAGTAGTGGTGGATGATTACTCTAGATTCGATTGGGTACTTTTTCTTGCTCATAAAAATGATGCTTTCCATGCTTTCTCAACCCTTTGCAAAAGAATTCAAAATAAAAAAGATTTAAAAATTGCCCATTTGAGAAGTGATCACGGAAAAGAATTTAAAAATCAAGACTTTGAAAAATTCTGTGATGATTTTGGAATTGCTCATAACTTTTTCATGTCCTAGAACCCCTCAACAAAATGGGGTGGTTGAAAGAAGGAATAGAAGCCTTCAAGAGATGACTAGGGCTATGCTATGTGAAAATGAGATTCCAAAATTTCTATGGGCTGAAGCTGTAAATACAGCTTGTTACATTTTGAATAGGACCATTATTAGAAAAGGGTTAAAGAAAACTCCTTATGAGCTATGGAAAAGAACCCCTCCTAATCTTAAGTATTTCCATGTTTTTGGATGCAAATATTTTGTACTTAACAATAAAGAAAATCTGGTAAATTTGATCCAAAATCCTATGAGGGGATATTTGTTGGATACTCCACCACTAGCAAGGCTTATAGAATTTACCTCAAAGAACATAGAACAATAGAGGAATTCATACATGTTTCTTTTTGTGATACTAACTCAATTTTCAGTGCTGTAATAGAAAATGATACAGATTGTTGTGAAGATGCTGTCAACATAAAAACCAGTGAAGAAAATCCCAAGTCTGTCCAAAATGAAGAATCTGTCCGTCCAATTTTGTCTCATCAGGATGGAGGAAATATTTCTGTTTTGTCTCCTGAGCCAGCAAGAGAATCTGGAACAGAACAACCCACTGAAACTCATTAAAGCTCAACATCACTCCAGAAGCCAAGAGAATAGAAGTCCATGAGGGGTTATCCTCATGACTTTATCATTGGTGATCCCTCTTAAGGTGTAACAACAAGATCCTCAACCAAAAGGTAAACCGAACTAAGCAATCTTGCTTTCTTGTCACAAAAAGAGCCTAATAATGTGAAGCAAGCTCTTGAAGATCCCTCTTGGGTCAAAGCCATGCAAGAAGAGCTCGCTCAATTTGACTAGAATGAGGTTTGGACACTAGTACCTCATCCAGATTTTTTTTTTTTTTGGGTGACTAGTACCTCATCCGGATGGTAAGAAGGTAACGGCTACTAAGTGGGTTTTCAAATATAAATTAGGTGAGGATGGAAAGGTTGTTCGTAACAAGGCTAGATTAGTGGCCCAAGGTTACGATCAAGAAGAGGGTATATATTTTGATGAGTCTTTTACTCCGGTAGCAAGAATGGAAGCAATTAGGTTGCTTCTTGCCTATGCTGCCCATAAGGGTTTTAAAATGTTTCAAATGGATGTCAAGCCTGCTTTCCTTAATGGCCTTATTGATAGAGAAGTATTTGTGGCACAACCCCCCGGTTTTGAAGATAAAGAATTTCCAAACCATGTTTTTAAACTCTCAAAGGCTCTTTATGGCCTTAGGCAAGCTCCAAGAGCTTGGTATGAAAGGCTTAGTGCCTTCTTGTTGGAAAATCAATTTCAAAGGGGTACCACCGATACTACTTTATTGATTAAAGCATCTAATGATGATATTCTCCTAGTTCAAGTTTATGTGGATGATATAGTGTTTGGATTGGCCAATGAATCCTTGTGTGAAGAGTTTGGAAAATTCATGACTAGTGAGTTTAAAATGAGTTTAATGGGAGAGCTAACATTCTTTCTTGGCCTCCAAATTAAACAAACTCCTAGTGATACCTTTATTCACCAAAGAAAGTATGCTAAAGAATTAATCAAGAAATTTGGCTTAGAAAATTCCAAACCAATGGGAACATCAATGCATCTAAACACTAAACTTGAAAAGGATGATGATGGCAAAGATGTAGATGAAACAAGGTATAGAGGAATGATAAGTTCACTCATGTATCTTATTTCCTCTAGACCGGACATTGTTCAAAGTGTGGGTGTATGTTCAAGATTTCAATCTCATCCAAAAGAATCTTATCTTTCGGACATTAAACGCATCATTAGATACATTAAGGGAACTAGTGATTATGGCTTATGGTATCCAAAATCTGATGATTTTTGTGCAGTAGATTTTGTGATGCAGATTATGCGGGAGATCGGGTGGATAGAAGGAGCACATCCGGCATGTGTTGCTTCCTTGGAAGCTCACTCAACATGTGGTCAAGCAAGAAATAAGCCACAGTAGCTCTATCCACAGCCGAAGCTGAATATATTTCTGCATCTGCATGTTGCTCACAATTAATTTGGTTGAAAACTCAATTGGAGGATTACAAATTAAAATTTAATAGTATACCCTTGTTTTGTGACAACATGAGTGCTATAAACATGTCAAAAAATCCTGTTTTGCACTCAAAAATCAAGCACATTGAGATCAAATATCATTTTATTAGAGAACATGTGCAAAAGGGTACTATTGATATTCAATTTGTAAAATCTGAAGAACAACTTGCAGACATTTTTACTAAGCCCTTGTGTGAAGACAGATTCTGTTCCTTGAGAAATAGTTTGGGAATGATAGAACTAAGTTCTGTTGATAAAGTGTGAAATTTTTTATTATGTTTGGTTTTGTCTCGTAGGAAGGCAGGAGACAAATCTTAGGATGTGATGAACGGGCAATGACTCAGGGAGAGACTAAACTGACATTAATTATCTTGGGCCCTACCAAATTCTTTTGACCTTATTCTGACCCGTTTTGAGTTCCTCATATTTTTTAATCATACTTTTTGGAAGGTGTCATATCAAATCTTGTAGGAAAGTGTTGTTGTCAAATCAAATCTTTTTCCTTCTCTCATCCCTTGATTCTAGGAGTTAATCTTTCAGTTTTAATTTTAAAATCTTTCCTTGTTAATCACCGCGCATAACCCTCTCTCTCCACTCAACTTAATGGTCATTAACCATCTAATCTTCTCTCTCCACTCAGCATTTAATACTCCCTATTGCTGCTACTACTGCTGAATGCTCTGTTATTTTGCTCTCTGTATATTTAATGCTTTGTTATGTTTTATTGATTTGTTGCCATATTTTGCTTTGTTATGTTTCATTGATTTGTTGTACTATTTTGTTTTGCTTTGATCTGGCTCTGTTTTGAGCACTTTATGGATTAATTTTGACTTGAGCTTTGATTGTCATTGATAAATTTATTTGCTCAAATGCATGTGTGATATGGAATTTTATTAAGGTGTTTGAAAAATATTTTCTTGTGAAAATATGATTCGGTCTTAAAGGATCCAAATCCTTGAAATTTTCATCTTTTAGGAATCTTTTGGAGCTTGTACACAGTTTTTGCTTTCTTGTTTTGGTATTGTACTTGGATACTCTGGACCATTGTGTTTTGGTGGAAAACAAATATTCTGCTGTTTGGTATGTTGTTTTTATTTATTTTGCAAGACCCCATTGATGACAAAAGGGGGAGAAAAAGATGAAAAAATTGAAAGAACAGGGTCTAAAAACATTTTTGATTCATGATCACCCCTGTGCATAAACTCTATGTTCCAATGATTATGATCTGTTTTGTTGAAATGCTTGCTGTATTTGGAACAATTCTTTTTGAATTGTTGAAATATTTGTTGTGATTGGAACTTAGTTGTGATTTGATAATCCCTTTATGTTTTGATATGTTGATATGATGGATAATTCCTTATGCTCTGATATGATTCTGTTTAGTTGAAAATGTTTTTCTTACTATAAACTGATAATTTTTGCTCTGATATGTTGGCTGAAAAATGTTGTTCATTTAATCAAATTATTTGGGAATTATCAACTGTTTCTTATGTACTCTGTACTCAAAGCATTTTGTTTGCTATTAAGCAGAAAATCATTTATATGATAACAAGTCAAGTTGTGTTTATCATGTTATTTCTGCTTATAAATCAAGTCATTCAACATCTCAAATTCCATATGTTGAATAACATAGTTGCCTTAGGCTTGATAAAATTGTTACAGAAAATGCTTTCCTTGGTAAGATGGCATATATTAAGGGGGAGCCATGTAACAACTGGAAAGGGGGAGGAATTCAAATCTTCAAAGGGAGTACTCTAAACTCTAAACCTTTTCCATTTCAATTTTTAATAATGTTTGTCATCAAGGGGGAGATTGATGAGTTTGAAAAACTCCAAATTAAATTGATGATAATCAAATATTATTAAAATAATTAATTACAAAATTATTAATTTGATCTTTAATTCACATTTATTAATTAATAATTTTGTTTGTGCAGATTTGTATTAGGAACAAAAGCAAATCAAAGCCCAAATTGTGTTAAAATAATATATTCAGCCTTGTGCAATATGTTATACAATATATGACTGAATTGTTGAATTGTTATATTAGTTGGGCCAATAAAACCATTTTGAAGCCCAACAAAGATGGTTGGCCTGAAATTAAAAAGGAATTCGATCAAGGTTTAAGTTACCCATTTAAAATGACGAAATTCATTTCTTCAAATATTTTGCTGCATGCTTCCAACGGATCTCATTTTTATCATGTGGTGGATTTCAAACTTATTCAATTATCATTAAATGCCTTGGTAAATGGAAAGAGAAAATCTGATTTGATGGCATTTATTGAGTTACGCACGTTACAAGGAAAAAGCATCGGAAGTGGGATTAATTGATTTTAATTGATTATAATTTATATCACACATTACTTCCATTGCTTTTCTTCTTTCTACTCTCTCTTCTCTCTCTTTGCATTCGGTCACCTCACTGTCAGAGAAGAAGATGGTAGAAGCAAGTAATCTGAAGAAGGAAGCAGAGGCTAGGCATGGGTAATGTAAACCTAACTCATTTTCATTTTCTTCTTTAATTACATTGCAAGTTTTTCTCTGCTCTCTCTCCCCTCTCTTTCGGTCTTGTCTAGCAGGAAATGAGGGATGAAGCAAGATATCAGAGAAGCTAGTTACAAGGAAGAGGCCATTGTGATGATGGCGGTAAGAAAAAGAAAATCTGAAGTATGGGGTGGCTGAGATTTTTACCACAAAAGGTAAGATGTGGCGAAGTAATCTTAAGCTCTCCATACCCTAAAATGGAAGAAGATCATTTCGGTCAGAGGAAGAAGATCCTTGGAGGCATGGCTCGTCTCTGCTTTTGCTCAACCACTACAGGAGGTAGCTACTGTAGCTGCGTGGTGGATGAGGCCAAAATTGGAGCAGATAGAGCTGTCATCATCAAAAATTCATCAAGGGCTAGGAATCCTTCTTGGAGTTAAAGTCAAGATGGAAGGCCCGGATTGATGAAGCTTGGTGTAAAGGGAAGACACTGAGGTAATTGCATGTTGGGTTTTACGTTCAGTTTTCTCTCCTCTCTCTCTGGCCGAACCGGTTTTGGTTTGAAGAAGAAGAAGAAGTTTAGCTCAGTTCAAGAGCTTCAACCTTGGAGGCTTCCCCTTCTATAAATAAGGGAGAACAGCCAGGGTTTGAAGCAAGGAAAAGAGTGAGCACAGAGTTCTCATAGCTACCCAAGCTAACAGAAGTTCTTTTCCTTCAATGTTTTCTATTTTATAATTTTCTGTTTAATTTTGTCTATCTTGAGTCTCATGGAAAAAGGCAAACAGTGAGGTTTGTAAGAAAAAGTCATAGAGCAGAAAAAGGCAGAGAGTGCAAAATTAAAAGAAAAAAAAGTCATAGATGTCCTTAGAGGTCCTTTGTACATCTGTATTGTGTTTCATAATTCTGTGGGAATCTCCTTGCAAGTTGGGTTAGCACTTAGCATTTGAAAGCTTGGTATGTGACCAAGTCAAGTTCAGGATTGGGGTTTAGATTCTGGACTTGTCCCGGATAGGAAAGGTAGTTCTTAGGGAAAATTGGTGTATGTAATCATGATGATTATAGTGAAATTCCATCATTGTTGTGATGGAGAGTGGATGTAGGCTGCATTGCACTTGGCAGCTGAACCAGGATATATCGTGGTGTGATTCTCTCTCTCTCTCTCTCTTCTACTCCATTTCTGTTTCTGCTGCATAGGAGATAAAACCGAAAAATATCTCGTGCCGGGTTACGAGATAAAAAGAAAAAGTCTCGTGACTAGGTACGAGACAAAAATCAAAAAGTCTCCAGAAGTTGTTTCAAAGACCAGCAAGTTTTAATAAGCAAAAAAGGGGGTTAAGATTTAACCCCCTTTCTCTTAGCCATTGAAAATCATCAATAAAAAAATTGTAGAAAAATATATTTGATGTATAAATAAATTTTAAAAATAAAAATATTTTTTTTAGTTATATTTAAAAAACATTATATTAAAATTTAATCTCTAAAATATATTTAAAAAATATATTTAACATCATAAAAAATAAGAGATATTTTTGTACATGTATTCAAAAATCGAAAATAATTTTAGTAGTTTATCCGACATATGAATGTGATATTGGGGTCAAATTTTTTTGGAACCAATAGAAAAAGTAAAAGACACCTTGATTTGAGTCCAGGGTCACCCTGATCCTGTTATACTCATACCTATCACAAGTCGTCCTCACAGGTGTTTTTTGAGCCCCACGACCCCACAGGTTGGCGAATTCTTCTTAGTTCTAGTTATGCTAACTCCTATTCTCCTGGGCCCTTTCCTCAAACTGATAACTAGTTACAATAAATCCTCTCTTTAATTTTCTAACTACTTCACATCCATCTATTATATACAACTAACCAAGAATTCCTGAGGCCAAGAGTTTTCCAAGACTATAAGTCTATAATATAAAAAAGACAAAAAACAATCATAATTAAATGATTCGTTTACACGATAAATAAAATATAAATATTTATAAATATAAAAATATAATTTTTTAAAATAATAAAAATATTAATAATTTAATTTAGATCAATTTAAAAAATAAAAATTAATATATTTTATTATTATTTAGATCGAATGAAATATTAACAAATATTTTAATTGTATCGTTAAATTTAAAAAATTCAAAATATCGGAGCAATTATAAAAATTGTGTTTATTTTGTTTGCGCCAAAAAAATTTTCCAACTACGTTTAATTTTTCATGTTTTCCAATTTTTCAAGATTTGCGTCAATTAACTCTCGCCTTCTCTATTATATGTAAGTGACCAACTTTTCTTTTTTATAATCATTTCAAATTTCTAAATTCTACTCTTCTTTTCTTTTTAAATTTATTTTTACTATTTAATTAAATTTAAAATTGCCCACTATTTTCTAAAAGGAATTTAAAAGAGCGAAGAGCGGGATTAGGAGAAAATAATTACCTAGAAGAGCGAAAAGCAAAAGTCTATGCATTAATCAAGTATTTTAATTTTTTAGCGTACAGTTACTGTAACTAGAATAGTAGACAGTTTTAGATCTAAATCATAAGGAAAACAATAAACGAAAAATTTAAATAAGTGATGAAAGAAGATGTCAAATTAAAAGAATTAAAAGTTAAATATTCCTTGTATTTGTTACAAATTTAAAAATAAATTTTAAAAAAATATTTACACACTTTTTTAAGTATTAAAAATTTAGATTATTTTAATTGTAATTTTTTTAATAATAATATACGTATCTCGTTTATAATATAAACAAAATTATTATAAATGCATTATTTCGTTTGCAAACGAGATATAGTCAAATAAAAAGAATTATGCTACGTGTACACCAAAATCAGCCACCAAAATCAATCACTAGTATAAAATATATGTTGGAATATAAATACACATTGAAAATAAATTAAACCACACATGTATTTATATACAAATATATTGGTGGCTAACTTTAGTGACTGATTTTGGTGTACAAATTAAATAGCATTTTTAAAATAAACGAGATACAATATAATTATTTTCTTTACGTTATAAACGAGATATGTAATAAGATCTAAAAACGTAAATAATGTTCAAAATACTTATTTCAGTAAATAAAATAATTAAAATATTCTTTCAAAAAAATCCAAATAATTAAGATTAATAACTAAAAACATTAAAATATTTTAAATACTGATCTGAACATACCTGAAATGCACTCCATGTTATATATACATAATCTTTAAAGTAGTAAGACGTCCAACTTCGAGGGTCCTATTATGATGAAGACATGATTTGGGATTTTTTAAAATAAATATAAGAATTATGGCTATATGCAATGATTTTTTTAAATAAATATAATAGTTACCATTAATATATGCAAACATGACAGTGTTTACGTTTTTGTCCATCATATTATACATCTTGCTTATAAAACAAAATATATATATATATATATATATATATATCATTTATGAACAATATAAGTAACAAATCACTATTAATGTAAACGTGATGTATGCGGCCAAATTTATCTCATTTATTGTACAAACAAAAAACAAAGAATAAAAAATTTGAACTCTCTACAAATGGATTCATTCGGCTTAAAGCATCACATTTCTGTTTATAAAATATATTTTCACAAAAGCTGCAGATCTCAGTGTTGGATTTATCTGTTTA
The DNA here is from genome assembly GCF_003086295.3 of Arachis hypogaea. Lineage (NCBI taxonomy): Eukaryota > Viridiplantae > Streptophyta > Magnoliopsida > Fabales > Fabaceae > Arachis > Arachis hypogaea. The sequence goes on along the minus strand of NC_092053.1, from coordinate 34,463,990 downwards.
TAAAGCTGCAATCTATAAAACACTTCTCATAAAGTTTATGCCTCCGCATAAGTTCCTCACGAATAGAAAAAATTTTCTCATTCTCACAATATATAGCATTCACCAAAGAGAAATACTCCACTTATTATGTGTTAAATAAATATAATAATTATCATTAATATATGATTAGAATAGATGTTCATGTACTATGACCATTGTAATCAAAATCTTTATGTGTTAATCACGTTTTTTAATTTGATTATTAAGTTTTATTAATAAAGTTCTACCTCCAAGTAATAATCTTAATTAAATCCAACCAAGTATTTTAAATTTACGTGAACATATTTTACTATCGCTTCTTCTTCTTCTTCTTCTTTTTCTTTTTCGATACTGCATCGTTTTCTTCTTTTTTTTCTTTTTCGTTATCTTTTTTTTTTCGTTATTGTCATCACCAACAACACCAACATTTTACTAACATCTTTATTAGTTCTGATTTTTTCTGGTGCTATTATTAAATAATTTCGATTTATTTCTTAGTTTATTTGAGTTTCATTTGGATCCAGAAATGAATTCAATATGTTTTTGTTGGTGATTGAATATTTTTACTGCTTGTTCAAATCTGAATTAATTTCGGTTCATTTGTGAATTAACTGAGTTTTACTTTATGCTATTGTTAAGTACTGACCAAACTTTTTATTCCTTAAAAAAATTTTGTTCATTTCTTAGTTTAATTTAGGTTCATTTAGTTTTTTTTCGTTTGAATTTGCTAAACTTGTTCATGTGTCGTTGTTTAGTTAGTTTTTGTTCAAAGCTGAACTAATTTCGGTTCATTTGTGAATTAATTGAGGCTCACTTGATATTGCTATTAAGTATTGACCAAATTTTTTATTCCTTAAGAAATTTCGGTTCATTTCTTAGTTTAATTTAGGTTCATTTGGTTTCGTTTCATTTGAATTTGCTGAACTTATTCATGTGTGGTTGTTTAGTTAGTTTTTGTTCATATCTGAACTAACTTCGGTTCATTTGTGAATTAACTGAGGTTCACTTGATTCTGCTATTAAGTATTGACCAAATTTTTTATTCCTTAAGAAATTTCAGTTCATTTCTTAGTTTAATTTAGGTTCATTTGGTTTTGTTTTGTTTGAATTTGCTGAACTTGTTCATGTGTGCTTGTTTAGTTAGTTTTTTATTCAAATCTGAACTAATTTCGGTTCATTTGTGAATTAATTGAGGTTTACTTGATGTTGCTGTTAAGTATTGACAAAATTTTTTATTCCTTAAGAAATTTCGGTTCATTTCTTAGTTTAATTTAGGTTCATTTGGTTTCGTTTTACTTAAATTTGCTGAACTTGTTCATGTGTGATTGTTTAATTAGTTAGTTTTTATTTAAATCTAAACTAATTTCGGTTCATTTGTGAATTAACTGAGGTTCAATTGATGTTACTGTTAAGTATTGACTAAATTTTTTATTCCTTAAGAAATTTTGGTTTATTTCTTAGTGTAATTTAGGTTCATTTAGTTTCGTTTCAATTGAATTTGCTGAACTTATTCATGTGTGATTGTTTAGTTAGTTTTTGTTCAAATCTGAACTAATTTTGATTCATTTGTGAATTAATTGAGGTTTACTTGATGCTGCTATTAAGTATTGACTAAATTTTTATTCCTTAAGAAATTTCGGTTCATTTTTTAGTTTAATTTAGGTTTATTTGGTTTCGTTTCACTTGAATTTCTCCTCCTCATCTTCTACTTCGTCTTCTTCTTTTTCATCATTTTTTTTTCATCTTCTCCTTCTTATTTTATTTTCTCAAAATTTTTCTTGATTTACTCTCTTGAGAGGAATGACATCAAGAAAAAAAAAGAAAAAAGATCAAACAGAAAAAAGAAATAAATGACTACAATAACATGAAAAAGAGGAAGAGAAGAAGAAACAAAAACAAAATCCAGCAACAACATCATCAATAGAAGAAGGAGGAGGCGCACGAAAAACAAACACAAATTAAGTGAAGCAGAATTTTGTTTGCGAAAGTAGTTTTTGTTGAGTTTAAGTCAACTTAGTTAGATTTGGTTGCCAAAAATTTTTCAATGTATAGCAACTCTCTAAGTTTTATTATAAACTTTCAAAAACAAAGTAATAAAACTATTGACATTTTTTATTTAGTTATTATCTTTTAGTTTTTCATTGTTCTTGGAGTGCATTGAAGTATACATGAAGTTTTTTTATTTGATATAAAAATATGTTACGCTTTAAAAACGTGACAATAGGTTAACATATAAGCACCATTACAAAAAAGCGTGGCAATAAATTTATATTTTAATATGCTTTTAAAAGTGTGACAATAAATTTCATGTTAGACACATTTTAAAAGCGCCGGCAGCAAATTGAAGGCAATTGTTATGCTTTGAAAGCATGGCAACAGGTCTCGACTAACGGCCACATTTTTCCATAAAAAAACATGGCATAAAAAAAAGCATGGCAATTGAGTAGAAAAAGCGTGGCTATAGAAAACTGACCATGACAGAACACGTAATCCTTTGAAAAGTATGACTATATCTCCAAAAAGGTGACCAATTTTTATTGCCACACTTTTCACACTTTTCGCCACATTTATCAAATGTGGCAATAAACTTATTTTCTTACAGTGATAATTGAATTTAATTTATAACTCAAACTTGACTTATTGCGAATTTTCGAGTAAGTAATTTAAATTTTAAACCTATAAACTTACTTATCATTTATTTAGGTATTACTTTAACATCTTATCTATAATAATACAACTTACTATCTAAAATAGTTACATTACATTATAATTCATATAACATCATGAACCTAATTTATGTGAATTGTTATTTAAAAACTTAATTCTAAACCTCAAAGCTCATAAGAACAAACTTGATGAAGCAAGTGTCCCAATAATAAATGGGTTATTCTAGTATAACTAAGTTACAGTGACTACCTATAATATTTTAAAAAATATTATTAAAATTAAAGTAATATTTTTTATTATTAAAAACACTTTGTAAAAAATGTTGCTTTAAAAAAGTGTTATCAAAATATTAAAAAAGTATGACTTTAATTTTAACACTTATATAATTACTATAGCCACCATAGCATAATCATACTAGAATTCACCCTAATAAATATACATTACTACGTGCTTCTCCTTTACGAGATCAATGATTTGTAACATTAACGGGAAATTCATGAATCTCATCTGTCCAAGGGTTCTTCTCCTTTACTGGATCAATAGTTTGCAATGCATACCACACAGCACTGTTGCACTTAAATCCTGACCCAAATGCAATCTGCCATATCCGATGACCCTTCTTGACTCTTCCTTTGGCCTCACAATATGCCAATTCATACCACACTGAGCTGCTTGAAGTGTTACCATATCTATAAAGAGTCATTCTAGAAGGTTCCATATGCCAATCACTTAGTTTGAGCACTTTTTGCATCTGATCTTGCACTGCTTTTCCTCCAGTGTGAATGCAAAAGTGTTCAAAAGCAAGCATAAAATTTGGAGCATATGCCTTTATGACCTTTTTCTTAAATAAATTTCTCGCAACCAAATTTGTGAGAAATTTCAGTTGTTCAATCAAAGGTAGCACATTTTTCGCAAGAGTTGAGATGTTTGCGTTAAGGGCTTCTCCAGCAGAACTCATAATGTCCTTAGAAAGCGCGACACCAGTATCACCATTGTCGTCCTCTTTTTGAAGGATGCTGTTGTAGCAATTATCTTGATAACCTTTGTGGGTGCGAACAATGTGTTTGAGATAATATTTGGAACGAAGAGAATCGGAAATGCGATTGGAGAGTAAAATTGCTGCACCTCCCACGCGAAAGAGGCAATTAGAAACAAGCATGGAACGATTGTTTCCAAAGTACGAGCCACTGTTAATATTTTCCGTGCTGATGACTAAGGCATAAGAGTTGGGATGTACCTGCCATCTCAAAATCAATTAATTAACGACTCAAAAAATAATAAGAAGAGGGAGTGTTCATGTCTGCACGATTTCTATTTTCAATTCATGCTTCCTTTGGCATTGCCATTATGAGTAACAATTTTGGGAAGTTCTATATTTGAGGAGACTATGGAGCTACTTGTGGTGTTCTAAATTTAGAACATTTATGCATTTATTAGTCAAAAGAAAAAGTTGATATTTTTCTTTTATGTGAGGTATTTAAATAATATTATTCTTTTATTTATAAAATATACATTTTTTTTTATAAGATCAAAACAAACTATTTTTTAATCTATTTTATTAAAATACGTTTTAATTACAAACAATATATATTGTGTGTGTGAATATTGGTTGGTTGATTCAAATCATAATAATAACACAAAATAAATATTTATTATGTAATAAGTTTTATTACCTTCGATGTTTAAGTTAAATATTTTTTAATAAATTAAAATATTTTATACCGAAAGATATTTTAGTCAAATAAATTAAAGAATAATTTATTTAGTCACAAAAAAAAGAATAATTTATTTTAATTTTGAAGGAAAAAAAAAAAATATATATATATATATATATATATATATATAGAGAGAGAGAGAGAGAGAGAGAGAGAGAGAGAGAGAGAGAGAGAGAGAGAGAGAGAGAGAGAGAGAGAGAGAGAGAGAGAGAGAGAGAGAAAAGAATATTGTCGTTTAAACATCTTATATGAAAAATCCGAATATTATTTTCTCTAGTTAAAATGTATATATCTTAATGTGAGCATTTATTAGTGAGATATATAAAACTAAATATAAAGCATTCATATTTAATAGAAATTAATGTAAATCTAGCTAGCCAAAGAGTCTAAATTAAATAAAATATTAAAATTTGAGAAAGGAAATACAAAATTTATCAGTAAATTATTTATTTAGGGTAAGTTTGCTTTTGTTCTAAATGGTTATGTTTAATTTTAATTTTGTTCCTATTGTTTTAAATTTTTGTTCATTTTGTTTTTTGGAATTTGATGTTATTAACAAAGAAGCTAATGTGGCGATACATGTCAAATGATATAAATGTCTCGGGACATTATTAAGAGAATTTTAAATAGAAAAAGTATAAGTAGACAATAAAAATACTAAATAATGTGAATAATGAATATATTAGATGTTTAATTTATTAGGTGTGTGAATAGTTATCCTAAATTCCTAATATTAAGATTTAGGTGGGTAATTTGAAGTGTAGTGTATTTTTATTTTATTAAGCCAATTTTAATATTCATTGTTCACATTGTTCACAAAAGTGATTGTTTACCTAACAAAATCCTTTTAAATATCTTACAAAATTAAATATGTCATATGATATGATGACATGTTAACCTATTATACATCACAAGTTAGAATTTTCATTAACAGCGTCAAAATTTAAAGCCAAAATTGAAATATATTTAAAATGTAATGAACAATTAAAAAAAATCAAATATTAAAAAATAAATTTAAAATTAAACGTAAATATCTTTCATAAAAAAATAATTGTTCTCCTTAATTATTTTTATTTGTTTAATAAATCCGTTTGATGTTATATATATATTCAAATTAGAATTAAGCAATATATATTATGCTATACTTTTAATCATATTATGTAGTATTTATCTTTAGTATTTAAATTTTTGGATTCAAATACCTGCAATAGTTGTTTGGCAAGTTCAATGGAAATAAGTCCAGCACTGCAACCCATGCCACTAAGATTATAGGTCAAGACATTGTGGCTAAGCTTGTAATGGTTGACAATCATTGAACTGAGAGAGGGCATGCTATTGAACAAAGAACAATTGGTTACAATGATTCCAATTTCCTCTTTCTTCACTTTTGTTTTCAACATAAGTTCATCAATGGCGCCAATCACCACGGATTCTGTCTCATTCCTTGCCTCAGCCAAGCATGTGTTTGATGGGGTTTTCATGAGACATTCCGGCAGGTAGGTCTTTTCACCAATTCCAGATCTCTCTAGAATCTTCCGTGTGAAATCTAAGCTCTCATCTCGATATTTTCCTGTACTCTTCGTTAACTTCAAGAAACTCTCCTTAGTGCACATGCATGCAGGATTATGAGGTTTGTAGCATGCAAAATCCACAAGATAAACGTGTTTGTTTTTTGTGGGGTTCATTAGGTAACAATAAAGTGTGGCTAATATTGATGCTATCAAGCCACACCTTATTAAAACCATAATAATCTCATCATGATCAGCCCAGAAGTCTTGAATCATAATGACGAGGAAATTATTACAAAAATAAGACATAGTAGCGAGAGCTAATAATAATGTTAAAAGAGGCACAAGAAAGAAAATATGTATGTGGCAACACACATTATACCGCTATTTATACAGGCAGACTTAGACTTTAATTTCTACGGTTGATTAATTGGTGTATTTTATTGGCAAGAAGTCCCGTTGTTAAACGCATTACTTTTACATCTTCCCTTTCATAAACCCTAACCATTACATTATTGCCTCTGCCTCTATTACAAGTTTCACTTCTTTTAAAAATAAAACATCTCTCACTCTATAAATTAGCTTGTAGGATTAAGTTAGACATAATCAATCTTAATTTTGACATGTATTAAAATTTCTATGAATTAAAAGTCTAGAATTCGATTATTACTATTCCAATAATAATAATAATAATAATAATAATAATAATAATAATAATAATAATAATTAGCATAAGATAAATAGAAAAGAAAAAAGAAGGTCCATATAAAATTCATACAAACTCAAAAATTTTTTTGCATAAAGACTGAGAGATTATTTAATTACTCATATGCTTTTTCCTACTAATTTAAACTTTTAAGAAAAGTGATATCTCTAAACTTTTTTAAACTAAGAGTGGCAATAGCACTACAAGGGACATTGATGAATAGCGGCCCTTTTTTTGGAGAATTGCGGCGGTTTTTAATCACCGCAAAATAGCATACCAGCAGTTTGATAAATTTTTTTTGTTTACTCAAACGGTATCTTTCAACCCGACAGGTTAAGGACTAATCCGTCGTGGATCTGAGCTCCATTTAAGAGTCTGCCGCTGGTCAATGAGTTGCTGCATGCACAAGGCGGGGTTCGAACTCCCGATACTTGTTTAAGCGGACGAGTGAGCTGACCACTCAACCAACCCAAGTTGGTTAGCAGTTTGATAAATGTTGCGGTTTAGGACGCATGCATTTGATTTTGTGGCGATTTCTAAGAATCGTGGTATACTGTTACTAATCAGGATTGTTGATTTTTCGGCGGTTTATAACCGCTGCTATTTTAGTAAGTAAATTTAAAAAATAATTTAGGATAATTATACAATTGCTGCAAATTTATGTGCATTTTTTAAAAAATTATGACGGTTCAAAACGTCGCAATTTCATACACGAGTTTAAAAAAAAATAATTAATTACAATAGTTTATATTTTTTTTTACTATAACTTATTTTTTTATATCATATTTATTAAATTTGAGATATTAACATAAAAAAATACTAAATAAATAATATTAAGCTCGTACATCATTCCAAAAAAATATTAAACTCATCGATCATGATTATTATAACCACTCTGAATTCATTAAACAATAAAAAAAAATGCTCTACTCCCTTCCTAAATAAAAATGAAAACCAATGCTTGCCAATTGATTGGTAATGACTACTAATGCCAATAATATCGCACACACTTTTCAATTCATTCTGGTAGGTCCTCATGCACCATTACTGCATTCGTTGGATCTAGTATAAAGAAGATAAACATAATAATCAATAACTTAAAATCTAATTACAATGTTTGAGTACAAAATGAATCCATTTGAGGTCATAGTAATATTCACATATAAACTAACAATAAAATATCTTGCAATTGAGGTATTAATCACTTGACAAATCAATAAATAAGCTCCTTCTTGATACACAACTATCATATCCATTAGCTCCAATCTAGCACACTGCATTAAAAAATGCCTCATCTTATTCAATGAGAAGATACATTGCATAATGCATAAAGATAGCTTAACGCAAAGCACAAATTAATACCATAATAACAAGATTGCCATTATGATAAACCTTGATCTAACTCTTATCCTCTATTTTATGTTATCCTTTTTCTCATCTTAATGAAATTTTTTTTTATTAAATAATAATATTGACTCAAATTGTTTAGGTTCATGATAAATATGAGAGTATAGGACTAATGCTAGACGTTAAGCCATGTAAGAAGAGATGGACGCATGTCATCTTTAAAAGAAAAAAACAAACAAATAAATAATTATAGGATAAGAAGGATAAAGATAGAACAAGAAGATTACCTGATGATGTATTCTAAGCAACACTTTGTGGTTGGCGTGAATTTTTGGACATGAAAAAAGGTCTTGAAAAAAGTTCTCATTTAGCTATTCATCTCTAATTGCATTTATCTGTAGATAATAATAAGTATTAGTAATCAAGACCATTGTATGATTATTTTAAAATTCATTCACGAAGTCACAGTCCAACCATTATAATTAAGTTTCAAATTTTTCATCTGAAACTCTTTAGGCAATGAAAGAGATGGAATTCAAAATTTTTAGAGGCTTGAACTCATAAACAAATCGTTTTTTATTACTTGAATATTCTAAGTCCAGTTAAAAATAAGCAGTGCCCTGAATATACTCATTGATTTAAGTCAAACTTTTGCTTTTCAATCTAGAACAGATCAAATAATATAATTGGTACTTAAACAAACTCCCAAAAAATTTAATAGAAGGCATCAACCAAAAGAGCACAAGAGAAATACATAAGATTAGTCTACAACTAATCACAGTTGTTAGTCCAAAATTTAGTAGAAAAAATAGAAAAATGCTCAAAAATTGACTCACATTCTAGCTTATTAATACATTTTCTACAAGTTAAACTTACATAGCTATTTAAAGAAGCAAGATAAACAACTCTTTGTAAAGAAACACATGCTTGATGATTTCCTGCCATAAAGTATAATAGTATAGCAATTTTTGAGAAAAATAGAAAGTATACAAAATAAAAATTCTAAAATAAAGTGAATTGATAACACTGGACATTGGACAACCATCATTGTAAAAATTAAAATGCAAATTAAAAGACATCTTTACAGATTCATATATATCTTCAAACAACAAGCTAACATCACACTCACTCGGTTTTGATATCTTTCAATACAATATTTATTAGGTTTCGAGAACCTTAGCTAATCTGTTTATTTTCATTTTTTTCCTTATCTGTATATTTGTTATTTTTAATATATATTAATGTATATTTTTATTGTGGCTGAAATATGTATGCATTTGGTTTTGTTGGTTTAATTTTTGAATTGATTTTTATATTTGTTAGTTTTGAAATATTTATTGTTGCATATTGTTTTATGCTGTCTGCTTTTATTGATTCAATCTTTTATTGATCTGCTTATGTTGCATATTTTTTACTAAATTGCTTAACTTCATTTAAGTTTTTACTAATTTGCATATTTGTTATCTTAGCATATTTGTTGTTGTTTGGAATTGGTTTTTTAATATTGGTAACATTATTATCGGGTAGGGCGGGATGGGCCAAGTAAGGCACCAAAACTTACCTCTATTCATTTCATTGTCGTTCTCAATTCATCCAATATTGTTCGGTCATTCACCTACAAATGTTCATATTTTTTGACATAATGAAAGTGCATTAAGCTTTACATCTTTTAAAGATAAAATCTTTAAAAAATTTATAAACGTAAGACACACTCACTTTATAAACTAATTTTTGAAATTTATAGAGCCACCACTACAACACAACTGACATTTTGCGACGATTTTAAGGGAAGAATGTGATTTAGAAGACAAATTAGATGATATCTTCTCTGCTCGAATTGACAGATCCATGCAGTTTGATCTCAAAATAAAGTTTCGGAAGAAGACAATGAAACTTTAGAAGACCATCAAAGAGAAGATGATATACATGTTAAGAAAAGGTGCTTTGATCTGAACAAAAAGTCATGGTATGGAGATAAAATATCAAATCCTATAAAACGTGAAGTCCATAGATTCTTGACAGAGTATTTTTCGCCAGGTCAATACGATGTTGAAGAGAAATTTTGATCTTTTATTATAAGAGTTATGTTGATTCCTTAATTTAATGATTTGGGTCGCAGTTTTATATGTTTATCTACTTTTAGAGTTTCTTGATTTAAGTTTAGTAAGGCATAACTTCAAAGAGGAGTAACTTTGATTTATGCTCATTAGAACTTTATTTTAACTTTATAAATTTAGAATATGACTTTATTTTCTTCTTTTACATTTATGTTTGAATGCAAATTTAAATGCCAATAAAGTAAACAAGAAAATCTTATTGATAAATTTTTTCACATGAGTTAACATATATAGCTTATTTAACTTGTGAATTTTTTTACGTAAAACGAATCTAGAAAAAATGTTACGAGTTTAAGTAACAATGATTTAAACATATGTAGCTTAAAATAGTAGTGTTTACTTAAATAGATTATACCCAGATGGTTATTACTAAAGAAAACATTGTAATATATAGCAATACGCATTTTGCGGCGACTGAAAGAAAATCGTTGCAAAATGTTAAACGATAACTCAACCGACAATACATATAGCGGCGTTTCTAAAAAAACTGTCGCTAAATGTAAGGCTGATTGCAACCCCAACCCTTAACCGTTGCAAAATTTTCACCGCTATCTACGGAAATTATCGTAGTGCATGTAATCTCAATTCTACTAACTTCCTTCTTTTTCAAAATTATTATAAAAAAATGTTCACATTAAAAAATAATAAAAAATCTTAGTAATGCTTATTAGTCAATTAAAATGCTTTTCATTATTTTTTATATTAATTAACTATCTTTTTTAACGTTCAATAACTTATTAATTAATTTAAGTTATAATCATTGGACCATTAATGTATTTATTAAAAATTATTAATAGAAATCATCATCATAAAAAATGTTATTGCGATTAATGAAAGTTATTTGTTTTAACTTATAGATATTCAGTAAAATGTTTCAATGATTGTTTTAAGAAAAAATATAGGAAAACAATTATTTTACAAGTTAACATAAAACAACTCTATTATAATTTAAATTTTATAAATATATAAAAATTTAAAAATTAAAATTCAAAATTCAAAAAAGATTCTATTTACATTTATCTTAATCACATTTATAGTACACAATAATAACAAATCTATAAAAAAAATCTAATCCCTTTCCATTTATTTGGAAACAGTCAAATCTCTTCCTCTACAAACCTGCCGTCTCTACGCAGTTTTCAGTGACGTCGCCCACTGACCACCGCCGTGTCTTTCGTCACGCTGCGCGGCCTCCATCCGTGTGTCCCGCCACCGTCCTTCGTTGGACGTAACCGCCTCCACCGCTGTGCGGGATCATAATCCCAACGCATCTGTACTGCCAAACACCATTGCGGCTTCCATCCATCGTGCCAGACATTGTAGAATCTGCACCCCATGGCTCTCCATCCGTCGCGATGCAGCCACCGCCAGACCCCATTCGCGACATGCGATCAACTACTCCGATCCATGGCGACTTCTCCACTCGCGATGCGCGGCCTTTGTGGCTTCCTCCTCGCAACGCGCCACTGTGAGTCCCCTACCGTCCACGCAACGCCATCCAAAACCTCGTCGCCAGCCACCCTGTGACTCTTCTCTTCCTCCTCCTATTTGGTTTTGAATGATTTTTTTTATTAGTTTTGGATGATTCTTTTTTCTATGTTTTATATGTTTTTTTTTCTTAAGATTTGGATGATTCTTTATATTATGTTTTGATGTTTTTTCTGGAGTTTTGAATTTTTTTTTTTGGAAAGAGGAATTAGAGTTTGGGTAATAAATGGTAAAAGGATAATTAGAGTAAAAAGAAGTCTTTTAAAAAATAAAAATTTAATAATCACTAATTAATGACAATTAATTAGTATAGAGTGCAGTTCAAAAACGCTTGTTGGCTAGACTCCTATTGGTTAAGGGTGGCAACGGGCGGGTTTTTACTCTACCCGACCCACCCCGCCCTACAATAATCCGCATAGAACCCGTCCCGCTTCTACCCGCGGATAGTAAAAAGTTGAACCCTAACCTGCCCTGCGGGTACCCTCCTTGCCCCTACCCGCTCCTATAATTATTAAAATTCAATAAATAAAATTAAATTTAAAAATTTATATAACCATCATCACATACATAACATAAATTATAGTAAAATTTTAAATATGATACAATATTATTAATCGTTTTACTAATTATTTTACATATATTATATATATTATATATTAAAATTATATATATTATATATCTACCAGAGCAGAATGAGTATTACCTAAATTCGGCTCCGTCTCACCTCGCTCACGTACCCGCCTCACTAAAAATCCGTCCCAAACAAATAAGAACGGAATGAATACCTACAAATTCGAGTGATATTGTCATACATAGTGTTAGTTTTCTAGCAGAATTGTTATTTGAATAATAATTCATAACTAATAAAAGGAAAGAGGATGCACCGACCCGACAAGAAGAAGAATGGCAAAATCAGTGGACGTTTTACTTTAATGTCTTATTTAATGCAGCAATAAGTGTAGATAGATCTATATAATGTTCATATATATATATATATATATGTTACAGTAGCACCATAACTATCTATAAATACCTGCTATAAAGTATCAAGACGAAGATAAGAATACACATCATAAAGAAAACAAGGGAAGTAGTCGGCAAGAGAAAGTGAAGTGCTATTCTGAAAGATAGCGGTGAGAGTTCGGTTGTTAAAGAAAAAAGAGAAGTTAATTAAAGACGAACTCAGGTTATATACTCTATTTTTTACTGTTATATTATATTCTTATTATTATTCAACAGCATGAAGCTACTTCATAATATTTATTTATTATTGAGTTTTTATTGTTTTTTTCTGCTTCTCCATTTTGTAGTTTTTTATTGGATCTTATATTATTATTATTATTATTATTATTATTATTATTATAGTAATTTCCTATGAATTTTATAGTTGCCAATGCTTGTGATAATTTCTAAAGGGACCAATTTTGAGAATAATAAACTATATATAGCAATTAAAAAATAAATGAAATAATGTACATTAATGACTGAAAATCTTATACTCTGAAGTATGATTCATGGATATTATATAAGTCAAACAAGACCGTTGCAATGACTGAACTCATGGACAAACTATACATGACATTACAATGACCATTGCAAGGATGAAGCCCTTATGTTGCGTTCTGTGCGCCATGATGACAAAAACAAACGGACTTAACCTTGATTAATTAAAAAAAAATAAAGTTAAAAAGAAACAGTATTAATTGGCTTGAATTTGGTCCTTTAGAAATTGGCATCTATTGCAATACTTACTGAGCCTTGATATAATTTTTCATTGCAACTATTGCAGTTTGTTTATTGTACACTCTACTAATTTTTTTCTATGCTCTAGTATTTTAATAGTTATATTTCAACTATGGTTAATTGAAATTGCTTATTTTAATACTTACTCTAAATATATATTTTTCCTTTTAGGTATATTAAAAGATTGATTTATCATGACTTTGGTTATTATGGCATTGTTTTTCGTTAAGAATTATTTAAATTGCTTATTTTCTGCTCAACATTTAAATTCTCATCATTTATGTGTGTGTTTGTATATTTCAGATTAAGTGAAGTAATACTTCGACAATTGTGACTAGTCTCACTCTCATAATTATGTTATGTGCAAGCCATTTGTGATAACATTCATATATTGTGCGCTATTATAGTATTATTGGGTGTACTTGTATGGACCAATATTAATTATTAAGTGTAGTTGTACCTTCATGAGTAAATTACCATGAGCCTTATTTTCATTAGGTGTTACGTTATTAAATTTCGGAAATGTTTGGTAACAAAAATATTTTAGTTAAAATTAATCAAAATTTATTTTATTTGTTATTTATTAATTATTATAATAATTAATAAATATTAAATAAAATAAATTTTGACTGTTTTTTTTAACATTACCGATTAAATATATTAAAAGGTGACGCTAGAAAGTTTTTTAAATATTTTATTGATAAAATAAAAAAGTGTTAGTATATATTTTATAATTATTCATGTATTTTTTTATTTATTATGTTAAATTTTGGGGATAAATAGTTTTATATGGTATTAGAATTTCTGGTAAGAAAAAAAAAGTATAGAATTTGATTTTTATTATAAAAATTTACAACATAAAAAAAAAATTATATACAAAATTGTGCAAAATGACTTGTTAAGTATATGACAATTCTAGAACAAAACTCAAGAATAATGCACCAAACACCATATTATTTCTATTAAGGAAGGTGTATTTATCTTAGAGAAATGAGACTTGTATAAACTCCTCAGCACGGGGAAAAGTTTTCTTAAAACACCTTTTAATTATTGAAAACATAGATAGATATATATCAGATTTTACTTTAAATAAATTTTTTATTGAAATCAATTCTAACCGAAATAAGTTTCGCTGCATTAAATTTTTTTTTCTACATTATTGTAAGAAACTAAAAGTTAATTTTGATGATGAGATATTATTTTTAACTTTTTTCAAAATAAAACCAAAGTTTTTTTAAAATTTATTTAGAAAATTTAGAAAGAATAAATATAAAGTGCAAACAAAATTTTTCAGTCAAAAAACAAAAAAAGAAAATTAAGCAAACAAGAGAAACCAAACGTACCTAGGTACCTTTTGTTTGGAATCAATTTTATAAAATTAAAAAGAGTAATATATATATATATATATATATATATATATATATATATATATATATATTTCCCTTGAAATTATTAAAAAGTAAAAATATTTTTAAAACATTTTGAAGATTTTAAGAAAAAAAAAGCCAACATATTTTATCCTATTAAAAACCATCAAATGGACCAAAAAACCAGCAAATACACACTTCGATAATTTGAAACATAACCTTTATATTTGATTTGTATATCAGATGGAGTTGGGAAGCATAATCGAGTTCCTTGAGGGCAAGACCATCTTTGTCACTGGCGCCACTGGCTTCCTTGCAAAAAGTGATTTCTATCTCTTAAAACCCTTCTTAATTATTTTTGGCATCATTATATATGAAGTTGAAAGTATATAGTACTTACCATGATGGTATTTGCTTCTATGGTTAATTTTCAGTTTTCGTAGAGAAGATATTGAGGGTTCAACCAAATATAAAGAAACTTTATCTTCTTGTGAGAGCTGAGGATATAGAATCTGCCACTCAGCGCATGCATGACGAGGTTATATATATATATATCCCTTTCTCCGTATCTATTATATTTATTCCAGTAGTTTATACAAGAAAAAAATTGCTGAATTTTTACCTTCATACCTGTTACTTTATAAGATATATTACTATATTGTTAGAATAATAGGACAAGTAGATCTTCTGCAAAAAAGTTATAGTTCTCTAAAAAAAATAATCTCAAAATTTTATTACGTCGTTAAAAGTCTCTAATTAATAACAAAAATATTTAGAAAATTACAATGCTGAATTTATAAGCTTTCAAGTGAATGGGAAGAAAATCTAAAGGAGTTAATTGTAAATTAATAAAGAAAATAAAATAAGTTTATATTATATATGAAATAAATTTCAACTTTCAAAACTTAAATTTAAGGAAAAAATTTAAATTAAAATTAACCCCATACTAATAATGAGTAGAAAATGATAAAATTTAATTTTATTGTACTATTTTTAGAGATATATTTGCCCATATAAAGAGTTGTTATTATGTTAATGATAATATTCTTCCAAAATGCAATAAATTTTCTATAGTTTTTTTTATTTATTAATAAAAAATTTTATATTCTCCTTAACAAATAAATTTTAGATTTCTTCAATAATATGCACACATAGTTTCATTTTCAAGACATATTGTGGAGATTAATAGTCAAATTAATTCTTGAAATATGAGACGTTTTTTAAATTTATTTTTAAAAGATTTTATCAGTTAAATTGGTCCTTTAAAGATTACTAATTAATCATATTTGTTCTTCAGTTACTCAATTAATAATTTCTGTCAACGATTGATGATGTGGAATGTTAATCGGTAGTATATATGATACATAACATATCCAATTCGACGCTAACCAAATATATTTTGAAAATCTATCAATCTAATCACTAGATTATATTGTAAATAAGTTTATGTAATAGGAAAAGAGTTAAATTAATAGATTTTCATAAACATATTTGGTTAATATTCAATTCACTACAAGAAAAACGCTGAGTACCATCGAAATTACCGTCGCAAAAAAAAAAAAAACAAAATCTGACGGTAATTTACGTCGGCATTTATCTGATGGAATAAACCTCACTGGTAATATATTACTGGCGAATTTTTGCGTCCGACGGTAATTTCTGTCAGATTTAGGAACGAAATATTGATAGTAAGAAAATGAAATCTGTTGAACATTATCGTCGAAAATTTTTCGACGATAACATTGGCACCATATCTTATGTCTCCATGCCATCTTACTGTCGGATTAATTTGACAGTAATGCCAACGAAAATTCTTTAATAATCTTTTTTCATCCATCTATAATATACCCTGCTAATTAAGAATTGAAACAATGCTTTAAACCTGATGTGAAATATCAAATTTACAAATTTAAAATACGGAATGATGGTAATTGAAATATCTAAAACAATACTAATTATATTACATTCTTCTCAAAGTTTGGTAAAGAAATACATATCATAAAACTATATTTACATTAATTCTATTCAGATTCATCATCTTCTTCCTCTTGTTCACCATCCTCCTCTTTCGAGGTAGTTTGTTAATCATCGAACTTGTCTTCCTGTTCTTCGTCGCCATCGACCCTGTCTTCTTCTTGCTCATTTCCAATGTATTTTTCTTTTTCTGCCAGATTTTGTGCATCATGAGTCATGTGATGTGTAGCTCCTGAATTAAGATACCAATTTTGATCTCGAATAGTTGAGGGAGTTACTAAGACATTACTGTAGTTTGCCTTTGGTTGACTGATGATTTGATTGTTGTTGCCTAAACCATCACCAGATTGCTCTTTGTTATATCTATACCAACAGAACTTTTCTATGTGTCCCACTCTATCATAGACTTGGCGTTGTGGCCTTGTATCTGAGTAACTTCTTCCATCACTTTGCAACATTCTTCCTCTACCATATTGACTTCTACCATAACCTCTATAGATGTTGTTTTCTTGTATTAATGTTTCTTGATCTTGAGATGTTCTACCTCCATCATACACACATCATCTTCCTCTAAACATTCTTCCTTCTCTTCCTCTAAAAATACCTCTAAAGTTTCTTCTTGTTGATTTATTATACAATCAATTGTACTGATTCTATGACTGATTCTGCATATCTAATGATGACTAATTCTGTGGGTGCTGCAAGTGTTGAGCTACATTTGCTTGCACAAAGGACTCAAATATTAAAAATTTTAACAACATACTTTCATGAGCTAATCACAATGCCTCAAATTCTCCTACTATTATACTTTGTGATGTGGCTAACACTGAGGTTGCCACTGAACCATACTCTTCGGTTAAACCATGTAAAATTATATTTACATATATAATCACTTTCTTTCATCAATTCACCTACTGAAGCCAACACATCTATTGTGCTTTTTTATGGACAACACATACTCAGTTATTGATCTACCGATTTGAATAGTATACTCAATTTATTTTTCAGTTGCATCACTTTGCTTTTGTTTGTGAAGATAAATGATCTTCTAACCTTCTCCACACCTAATGTGTGAATATACATCTAACCATTCTTATTGTGAAAGGATTTGACATCAAATCTAATAGTCCTGACATGAGTAATGCATCTTGCCTTTTTTATTTTTGAAATTCAAAATTGACTGCTCCATTGTCAAGAAAAGCTTGTAGAATTTCTTCTGCTAACAAGTGATTCAATATATTATTCCCTTTAATTATTGATTCTGGTTGATCTTTTCACGATAGATAATTATTTTTATCTAGTTTTATGGATATTAGAGTTGCTACAAAATTCTGTACCATTACTCTCGATCTAACTTCAATTCTGGTTTGATTGAACTTGCTGCAAAAATTCACGAAAACTGTAACACCATAAGCTCTGATATCATTAAGGTGTCAGTACTTAGATGTATATTAAAAAGAGAGTCAAGAACTATTAAGGTCACGAAGAGTAAAAGATAAGGAAAGAAATTGAGAGTTTGTATTGAGAATAATAGAATGGTGTAAAGTGAAGAACACAATTACAATGTTATGATAAGAAGAGTCTACTACTTATAACAAAATCCTAACTACCTTTTAGAACTATAAAGAAGCTCTAACTGATCCATAATTAACTAAATAGAATAGACAAACTTTTAATTAACTGAACAGAGTAAAAAAACTTTTAGAATAATTCTTAGCGCCCGAACTAACTAAACCGACACCTAGCGCCTAAACCGGTGCGTGACGTCTAAACCCACCAAACTTAGCGCCTAGCGGCCATATATCTCTTGGCACCTCCGATATATCTATCTAGATTAACATAAATTAGATTCATTCTCACGAAGGAATAATATTTTGATATGCAGATCATAGGGAAGGACTTGTTTAGATTGCTGAAGAAAAATCTAGGACCAAAATTCAATTCCTTTCTCTCCGAAAAATTGGCTGCAATTCCTGGAGACATTTCACAAGAGAACCTGAATTTGAAGAACTTCATTTCCAAGGAAGATATTTACAAACATCTTGATGTTATAATTAATGTAGCCGGAGCAACTAAATTTGATGAAAGGTATGTGTATGTAGTGACGGATCTAGAAAATTTTGATAGTGGAGGCAAAATTTATATAATATCATAATAATTTTTATAATAAAAATAATATGTGTATATAAAAAATTAAATATTAAATTATCTATTAATCATTATATATTTGTGTATAAATATATGTATTGTTTAACTTATTTTTAATGTGTATTTTATATTTTAATATATATTTTATACAAATAATTATTTTTTATGTACATATAACATGATTATTGTTATGATTATATTTTATTATTGTAAAATATGATTAACCTTCAAAATATCTAATATATAAATTACAATACTAAAATAGTAATTTAAATAATAATAATATATAATTTAAAATTCTATTGTTTTAGGTTTTATATTTTAAAAATTAAATAATTTTTCTCTTAACACTACCATCAAAATTTCTCTTTTTATATATATCACTAAATAATTATTTAAAAATTCACTTCTTAACACAATTAGAAGTAGACTCTTATTGATATTTATAGTTAAAAAGGTTCTTTCAATTAATACAGTTACTATGTAAAAATTAAAACTAATTTGAAAAGAAGATAAATAATATTCTTTTGAGTTGATTTTAAAAAAAAAACACTAATTTTGTTTAAATTTGAGAATTGATCATTTCAACAAATTTCTAATATAAAATTTTTAAATTAACGATTAAGTATCAAAAGTTGAGTAAAAAATTATTATAGAGTCAAATTTAATAATCTAATAGGGACAAATAAATATTATTATTATTATATACTACTCAAAAAAATTTTAAATTGTAGTGAAACGCTTGCCCCATACCACTGTATGTAGAACCGTTCCTGTATATATATATATATATATATATATATATATATATATATATATATATATATATATATATATATATATATATATATATATATATATATATATATATATATATCTTCGTTTGTGATGTGCATTCTCATAGTTATTTAATACTTTTCTTTTTTTTTTTTTTTACTTAATTTCTTCTGTTATCATATGACAAATGCAGATACGATATCGCATTGGGCACAAATACATTAGGCGTTAAACATATCTTAGATTTCGCCAAAAGATGTATTAAATTGAAGGTGCTTATCCATTTATCAACAGGTTAGCATTTAAATGTAAAAA
This sequence comes from Arachis hypogaea, assembly GCF_003086295.3. Classification (NCBI taxonomy): domain Eukaryota; kingdom Viridiplantae; phylum Streptophyta; class Magnoliopsida; order Fabales; family Fabaceae; genus Arachis; species Arachis hypogaea. Next base: position 34,444,101 of record NC_092053.1, on the reverse strand, counting down.
AATACAACACTATATTTGTTTTCAGCCTGCAATTAAAAAAACAAAAAAAGAAATTGATATAGTTTGAATTGTTATGTAGATAAAATACAAAATTTTGAAAAAGGATATTATCTGATTATTGTTAAAAAAGAGTTGATTTTCTAATATATATATATATATATATATATATATATATATATATAGTTTTGATAATATTTAAAAAATATTACTAAAATTAAAATAATATTTTAAAAAATTTTAATTTAAAAAACTAAAAGAATATTGTAAAAATATAAAAAAATATGATTTAAACTTTAGCAATACTTTTTAAGAATTATCAAAATTATATAATCAGTGTAACCACTATAATAATAACCATCTATCTCCTTTTGTGTGTAAATATATGTGTGAGAAAAGAAGAACGAAAAAAAAAAGATTTAATACATATTATTTTAAAAGATGTCTTTTATATATATAGTATATAATTTAAATTTATAAGGTTTTGGTTTTAATGTAAAATACTTATTATCTTAACTTACTTTGTTCTCACTATGTGTGTGAGAGAAAGATTTAATTCATGATATTTTTTTTAAAACAAAATCTTTCATATATATAATTTAAATTTATAATTTATTAATTTTAAAAGATTTAATTCATAATATTTTTTTTAAAAAAAATCTTTTATATATAATTTAAATTTATAATTTATTAGTTTGAATATAAAATACTTATGATTCCAATATTTATAATTTATAATTTATTAGTTTGAATATAAAATACTTATTAGCTTAACTTATTTTATATTTAATATTATTGTATGTGTTACTAGATACGTTAGTGTGATATATAATTCAACTCAATTAATAAAAATTATTATTTTAAGAATCAAATCAAATCTATCAGTTGAATTAATTAATTGATTGAATCGGTACGAATTTTTAGTAACTAATTTAAAAGAATAAAACCTAAAAAATTTACTTTTTCTAAAAATATATATTATATATAATTGTATTATTTTATTATATGTAGTTTAATTCTAATTAAATTTCGGTTAAATTTCTAAAACTTTAAATCTCTAACTCCGTCGGTTCATACCAATTTGGTTTTTAGAACCCTGAAAAAATAGATAGTGGACGTAGTAGTCGGTATTGCTGCAACATTATAATTGCATAAAGATTGCAATGAGTCCCATTAGGATTGCAAGTAAGCACGATCTCATGAGCATATTAAGACTAATGAGTCAAATATATTTGTGATGCGTGCCTTGCAGCTTATGTATGTGGGGAGAGAGGAGGACTCATAGTAGAGAATCCACACAATTTGGGTGTGTCAATGAATGGAGTACTGGGATTAGATATTGACATGGAAAAGAAAGTGATAGAAGACAGCTTGAATCAGCTTCAAGAAAAAGAAGCCACAAAAGAAGAAATTAAAGTTGTCATGAAAGATCTAGGCATTAAGCGGTTTGTATTCTGAGTACCCCCTAGCTACTTATATTATTCCTTATATCTATTCATTGATGAGTATAAAATCAAGACCTTAATTATTTATGATATGTATTGTCAAAATAAAATATATTGTATTGCAATTTTAGAGGAATTCTTAAATATTCCATGGTGTAAATGTTTTTTTATATTGATATTAACCATACAAAATATAAAAAGACAAAAAAAATATCATAAACTATAGGGTAAAGTACTGTTTTGGTCTTCAATATTTAGGGTAAATCAGATTTTGGTCCTTAATGTTTCAATCGTCTTATTTTTATCTTAAAAAGTTTAAAATGACATTAATGTTATCCCATCGTCAAATCCCTCATTAATACTTAAATTGATGTATTATTAATAATACTTTTGTTAAAGTTATGTTTGTTTAACTCTTTTCTTTCACTTTCATCCTCTTAATAAGTCCAAACTCCATCCTCTTACTCTTTTTTATGCTATTAATTCTCCAAGAGGGGTTTGAAAAACAAAGAAGAAGAGAGTAGGAAAACGAGGTTTGAGTTTATTGAGAGGGTGAAGGTGCGAGGGGGACTGAGCAAACGTAACTTTAACATAAGCATTATTAATAGTACATTAATTTTGTTAAGTGTTCGTGAGAGATTTAATGATGACATAACATTAATATCATTTTAAATGTTTTGAGATAAAATAGGACGATTAAAACGTTAGAAATCAAAATAAGATTCACTCCAAATGTTGAGGACGACTAAAATAATACTTTATCCTAAAATATAATATAACGTTATTAATTTTAGAATTGAAAATCAATGTGGTACAAATTTTTTTTTTCCATAGAAGATGAGAGAAATTTTATTTTTTAATTTATTTAGCTGAATATTTAAATGATATGGTGGCTTAAATCAAGATTTTTTTTAAAAAATTTGAAGTGTCTCATATATATATTGAAATTCTATTTTTTTATAAGAATTGAAGTAATATATATGAATTATACTCTAAATTTCTGTTCGTAAAAGTTCTTATACAATATCATAAAACTATTTATTTTAAAAATTTAAATTATTAAGTAGAGTTCAGATACATGCATTGTAATGTTTCTACCAAATATATATAGTACGCAGTTGATGTTAAAAAAATCCTATTTCCCCTATCTCCTCTTTGTGGCAGATTATGCTTTAAGAATTATGAAATTGCAATCATTAAGTTTAGTTATTTGTATTATCAGAGCAAATAAATATGGATGGCCAAACACATATGTCTTTACAAAAGCAATGGGAGAAATGCTCTTATGGCATATGAAAGGAAACATTCCTCTTTCCATTATACGTCCCACAATGATTACAAGTACTTATAAAGAACCCTTCCCTGGTTGGATTGAAGGTGCAAGGTAAATCATCGTCTATCAATGAATTCTATTATGCACTATCTTTTACATGTTTTTTAACTCCAGTTCCAAAAAATTGTCGTATTTATAAGCAACTATATAGAAATGAGGAATGCTAAGGGACCAGCAATTTTTATGATTTGTAGCCATCAAATAGCCATCAATGATAATTTTAATGGTGTGAGATTGGTGTGAACTTTCATCCAATGACTCACTTTTCTTTACTGATTACATGCTGGCCAGAATTTAACAAAGTTGCTGGCTCCCTAGACTTTTCCTATAAAAATATATTAACCTTAATTTAATTTTTCTCAACTTGAGAACAGAACTATAGACGGAGTAAGCGTTGCTTATGGTAAAGGAAAATTGAGGTTCTTCCTTGCAAGGCCTGAGGGAGTTATAGACATGGTGAGTCCCTAAAAGATACATTCTTAATAATTATTTATCAAGAATTTAGAAGATAACGTGTCTACATGATAATATGTTGAGTCAATCAATCCTATAGTTGTTACTTGTGAGTAATATATTAATATGCCTCTTTACATTGTATGTCCTACAATGAATAGTTGGAACAACACCAATTACAAATGCTAGCTATGAGCAGTCAAGTTGTTAAGTTTTTTGTTTTTTTCTTTTTCATTGTATTCTTAATTCGACATGTTAAAGATTATGTTCTGAGATCTATTTAGGAATTTATCATTAGTAAATAAGGTACAAAATAGAATTTAAACTCTCAAAAATTAGTTGAAGACACTAGTGACTAAATCATTAAACCAACTTAAATTAATTTAAATCAAGTTATTAAGTTAATCTATCAGATTCAAAGAGTGATGTCTGAATTAAAACTGACAAATATAAACCAAAAAAGAGTTCGTGGTAATTAAAAAAAAATATATATACGTAACCAACTTTTGATTAGTCAATATACTAACTAATTTTAAAATTTAGAATGGAAGGTTAATGATTTATATTTAGAATCTAAAATTTAAGATAAACAAAATAATTTTAAAAATTAGCTAATATTAGCTGAAAAAATTACTTATCAAATATTTCGCTACAAATAAATATGGAGACCAACAAAATCCATAAAACATATCAGAATAGTATTATTTGAATATTTTTAAATGAAAAAAGATAAATAATGTTGTGTTTCAATTTCAGATACCAGCCGATTTGGTGGTTAATGCAATGATAGTGGTCTTGGTGGCTCATGCAAACCAACCCAACCATATCATATATCATGTGGGTTCCTCTATTAGCAATCCAATCAAATACCGTAGTCTCCCAGACTATGCTTACAGATATTTTAAGGCAAAACCATGGATAGACTTGCATGGAAAGCCCATCAAGGTTTGCAAAGGAACCTTGTTGGATAGCATGGTTAGCTTCCGTAGATTTATGTTTCTTCGCTACCAGCTTCCCTTAAAGGTTACTCCGATCCTGCTATTCAATTCCTACCAATTTCTATTTCACATTCCTACTATGTTCTACTATATATTTTCTGATAAAAAATTTTAGTATGTAGAGGGACAAATATATATATATATATATTAGGATAAATCTTTTGAAGATTGATATATTTATAATTTTAAATTAGAAACCATATGTACTTGAAAAAATAGACCTATATATAAAAGTTATATTAGTCTAAAATAATAAAAGGTTAGTTTATCTCCTTTCATTACTTTTAACATAATTAAATATCAATTTTTTTATTATTTTTCACGATTGAATTTTAAATATCAGAAATAAAGTAAACACTATCAATTTTTTTTTAATTATTTTTCACGATCTAATTTTAGGGCAACAAACTGCTTACACATTTAGCAATAAGCAGGTACTAGAACTAGTGAATGCAGTGTTATGCCAGTATTTTCGAGGACTATGTGATGACCTAAACAAGAAGATTCATCTTGTCATGAGATTGGCTGAACTTTACAAGCCTTATGTGTTTCTGGATGCAGTGTAAGCCACTTATAATGAGTATTTCTTTTATGATGATTATAAACATAATTATTTTGTTATAATATTTTTTACGTTACTAATTGTAAAAAAAATATGTAACAAAGGTATTCTTAAATGTCAGTAGTTGTGAAGAAAGTATTTCAAATTATTTTAAATAATTCTAAAAAATTATTAATAGTCCTTTTATGGACATTTATTTATCTTTTATTGCCAATAATTACAAAATATCAGTGGAAATAACTTAAAATTTTTTTTGTCAATTAGTGATGGACAGTAATAAATATTTTTAAATACATTTTTTTTTATAATTTATAGCCTTTATATATTATTCACTAAAATAGTTATTAATAATAATATAAAAAAATTTTTTTAGGTGAATAATTATTGGTTTTAAGAACTAGATTAGATTGACTGGGTTAATTAAATTAACAGAAAATTGACCATCAGATTTGTCTAGTTTAAAATAATATCTGATTGCCAATAAACGGGTAAAAAACTTAAAATTCGGTCAAAAACTAGTAAACCAATAGAATTGATATGATTTTTTAGTAATTAACTGATTTAAAATAATAAAATAATTGTGTTTTAAAATAAAAATATATATATTATGTTCTTATAGCTTCGATCTGTTGAATCTTCAATTTCATTGATTGGATGAATGTGTAATAATTTTTTGACTAATACTAACTCAGGCTTTATTTAATTTTTGTTAATACTTACCATACAGATTTGATAACATGAATACAATGAAGTTGCTATCAGCGGCAAGAGAGGGTGAGGTGGAGATGGACTTGTTCAATTTTGACCCAAAAATTATTGATTGGGAAGACTACTTCTTAAATGTTCATCTTCCTGGCATTGCCAAGTATGTCATGAAGTGATATGATATATGGCACGTACTATTTGCAGTGTTTGGAGTTATGAAATTTCTATTATGGGAAACCTAATAATTATGGTCAAGTAACTCAAATATTTACATACTCGTACTTGAAACCTCCTTATTTAGCCGATCAATAAATAAAAAAGTTCAAGACTCTTGATATTTCTAATTAGTCTGGAGAAATATGGGTTGAATCAAGGTCAGAAAATTTACTTTCTACACACATAAGCAATTTATTATTAGAAGATATAGTCAATTCCAAATAGCTTTTATGAAATAATTTTTATTTGTATGAATGCTGGTTGAGAGTTAAACAAGAAGACATCAGTACATATCATGGTTTAATCCTTAAATGCAACATACAGAATCTACATTTGTTATTTACCACAATCAATGGTGAACTTCTTTTCACTATTTTCATGAACGTAAAACACCAATAATGGCAAAAGCTAAAAGAACAAAATGCTTAGAACAAATGAGTAATAATTTTTCAAGTATTTTTTCAAACTCATAAATGAATAATTTTTTAAAAGTTTCTCCAAACTCACTAAAAATTAAATTGTCAAGAGCAAATTCAAACTAATCACTGAACCCATAATGTCTCAAACGACTTTTTTTTTAACAGTGTTTTCCTTGGTCTTTTTCTATTACAAAAACATTCCTCACCAACTAAAAAAAATCTCACATGTAAATAGTAGGTTTTCACAATTTGAATTCACTCATTCTTTCAGACCTTTTACAAACCCAAACTTCACACTTGTATAGTTATCAGATAGATAAATTCTCAAGAGCAAACATTACACTTAAATAAAGCTTTCACTATAAAAAAGTTGAATTTTACTGATAATTCTACTGATAATTACACCAGTAAAAACAGAATTCACTCACTCTTTCAAACTTTTATTTTATAAACATAAATTTCACGCTCGTATATATGATTATCAAATTTGAATAAATTCTCAAGAACAAACAATACCCTCAAATAAATCTTTCACTACAAGAAAGTTTAATTTTACCGACGATCAAAGCGTAAGTAATGAGTTTTATTGGCGACTTCATTGTCGGTAAAAGTGCGTGAGTAAAAACTTTGTTGATAATTTTCGATAAATATTACAATGGCTTCATGCAGTCAGTAAAAATAAAACACTACAAGAAAACAATATTTTTACGACGTTTTTTTTAATGTTTGGTGATGGTTTTAACTGTCACTAAATATTTTTGCGACGGTTAAAAAAAGCATCATGGATTTGAGCGTCTCAGATGACATAGTGACAATTTTGGACCACCGGTGGTGAGGAATATCGCTAAACTGTTTGTGACGGTTTTTGAAGTATAAAACCATCACTGTTTTGTAATACTTGTCAAGCACTACAAGAGATACGCTGAATAGCGGCGGTTTTTTTGGGAAATTGCGGAACCGCCGCGAAACGAAATTCCAACGGTTCCACAAGCGTTACCTATTAGGGGGTGGAGATTTGATTTTGCGGTGTTTCTGGGAAACCGCTGGCACAACTGTAGCAAATCAGATAATTGATTTTGCGGCGATTCTGGAATCGCCGCTATTTTGGTCCGTAGATTTAAAAAAAATCTGCAGCGGTTTTAAAACCACCGCAGATTTGGGTGGGTTTTTTTTAAATGCAACGGTTTCGAACCGCTACAATTTTATACATGAGCTTAAAAAAACTGACAGTTTTAAACTAGAATATGATTTTTACAAAGTCTAGCTTTCATAACCTTAAAAGGAGACTACTCTATAATAATTACATAACTTTCATGAAAATAGTACATTCTAAACAAAGGTCCTAAAACTTGAATACACATTCAAAGAGGAAATATGAACGTAAACCTTTGAACTAGTACATTAAGAATCCTTCCTCTATTAGAACTTTGGGACAAAATCACATAAAGTTTGATGTTTGAAGATTCATACAGTGGTTATTCACCTTGAACCAATGCAAGCCGGTAGCTCCAAATGTGCATTATTAGCATATAGAACTTCACACTCGTGCTTTAGTTAGCAAAGACATTCAACCTTATTCTCGCTATAAGTTTCAGATGTAGCTTTAATTCTGTGATATATTCTCTGGTTTCATGTATCTCTGGAAGTTTGACAATTCTCTTGTCCACCTCCCTATGAAAATCACAAAAGATCATATGACAATTATTCATAAACACACTTGTTCCTTAATATTTTAGTGCTTCAAAGCAAGAAGAAAAGAATAGCCATTCACATTTAAAGCAGAATAAAATGTTACCTAAGACTAGTTAGTACTCCCAATTCTCAAAGAGAAAGACTTGTGTACATCAGACAGATAGTACCTTTGAAGCTGCCCCCTTGATAATCAACAAGATCTTGAGCTGTAACACTGAATAACAAGAAAATTTAGAAGCATAATCCATATAGAGCATAAATCAACAGCTCAAAATTGCATAGAACAAGCCTCACCTTCCAAAAATTAGTTTTCCTTTACCACCTTTCCGCTTCACTTAGAAAGCCCCAACTGTTTCAAAAATTCGAGCAAGTTGTTGTGCCTCTTTTTTTACTTGTAGAACTAGAAACTCAGATATTGAAGAATGCATACAATAATCATATAGGAGGGGGAAAACTATACTGATAATGAAGAAGTATCAAAGTGGTTGTAATTTTTCCTGCATTGAAGACAATAAGATATGAAAATGAAATGGATTTTCGGAATAAAAACTAATATGGAGTTAGAAGTTAAAAAGACAGTAGGATTTTTGTAACACCAGGTTTATATGTAAAGCTTACTAGCAGAGGTTTGTTACCACCTACTCCTACTCACAAATGAAAACCTTCATTTCACATTAACAAAGACACATTCAATCCAAGTATGGATTGGAGGGGGAAAAAGATTACCAGATTTTTCTCAGCCTCAATGCTTTCTTCCTCTAACTTCATTTCCTTAGACGATGCAAGGAAAATTCAGTTTACTTGTGCAAAAAACACATACATTATTGTTACATTTTATATGGCAATGCATATTTTTGCATAGAAAAGCAGCTAAGCTAAGCTAGCCCTGCACATAAGAAAATAATTCAGATAAGATGGCCTACCAGAAAAATTGAGTAGAAAATATGAAATCAAATATTTGTACAAGAAAATTTGATTATGTTGTCATTGAAAAAGTACAAAAGAGATTTTAAGCTGAGAACGAAAATCTGAGAAAGGACTACAAAATTTCATTTTGTATCCATAAAGGGAAGTTAAGAGCTTGAGTTTTATGATAAAAAAAAACAAGCATGACCAATCCAAAATATCAAAGCCCCATGGACAAAGTAAATAAATTCTAGCAGCAAGCATGATTATTCAAGTTATGAACTCTAAAGACATCTAAATGCTTTCTCTCAATCAAGGCCACAAAATTTTTATGCCATAATCCATTGATTGCGCGACTTCCTCTCCTCTTCAAGTTCCATTTGAAGCTTCCCACACTCCATCTCATACTAAATGGGAGAACATGAACAAATAATTAATATGAAAAGAAAATTCATTTATTGCTTCAACATTAGTCTAATGCGAGTTAACACTGCAAACAAAGAAGATCCTAAAGATTCAATAATGTTGCTATTTCCTGACCAAGATTGTAATCTAGATAGATTAACCGGCCCGAGTAAACATTATAAATATTATCCTATTTCAAAGTCCACTATCCTCTAATATCTAGTAACACATTAATTTAAGCAATCATGGTGGCAGAACAGGGCAACTCTTACTAATATGTACTAGCGGCATAATGCTTTTCTATTGTTTTATTGTTCTATGTCATACCTTTTCTTTGATTTCTTATTAGTGATAAATGTAGAAGTTTTTAAGATGGTATTTATTTTAGGAAGAAAATTGGGCATCATTCTCTTGTACATCAATATGAATATATACAAAATGGAAAAGATATTGCAATTAACACAATATACTAATAACTGAAATTCAAAAGGAGTATAATAAAGTCCAAAACCATTCTAATGTAAGATCAACATACAGGTTTAAGGTATACCATTCTAAATATTGTATGCGATCTGCTTCTCCTAGCATTCATATTTTTTCATATATTAGAAACATGCCATTGAAGCCATCGAGCACAACATGAATTATATCCTTGGTGAGCAGCTCGTAGAAACATGAAAAAAAGGTAACGAAAATCAAATTGAAATTGCAAAAACCTCGAAGTAACGTGAATAAGTAGAGGAAGAAGAAGAAGAAATAGAATATATCGAAAGCATAAAAAGAGTTAGAGACCAGTGTGTCATGAATCCTGTGAAGCGAAACATGATTCTCTTCGACCTTATAGAGGCTCCATTAGAGGAGTCTTCGAAAACTGGAGGGCGAAGACGAACGGTGACGTAGATTTTCTCCATTTTTGCTGCTTCTGCTTCAATCTAAATTTCATTTTATCTCTATTTTTTCTCTTTTTCTTCGAGGTTTTCAACCGAATGCAAACAAACCCAAATCACAAGACAAAAATCAGTAACCGCAAATAGAAAATGGACAAAAGAAATTGCAATAACAGAAATTGACAGAGATATTGCACGAATAGAGGGCTAAGTTCGAACACAATCGATATTTCTGGACCAAGAATAGGGATTGAAATAGAATAGTGGTTGAATCAAGATAAAGTCAAACAAAAGGCAGAAGATAAAGGGATGAAATTGGAGCAAAATTAGTAGAACAACAAGCAAATAAATTAAATTGGGACAAAGGGATGAAACTAGAACAACAGGGCAAGGGGAAGAACGAACCAGTGAGAAGGGAGAGGGTGATCAAGTAGCGCACAATAGGGCAAGGGGGAAGGACGACGAGGACAATGACGACAACACTAGGACGGATGGGCAGCCATGTGACTCCACGACGACATGGATGAGCACGATGGAGGGAAGAATGATGGTTTCGCGCCCTTTGAGTTTCCTTTCGCACGCGGGAGCTAAACGGTAGAGGAGCAGATCGGTGACGGGGAAGGACGTAGCAGCTGAAGGGGAGCTACACGTCGACAAGGATTCGAGAGTGAGATTTGCGCCTTTGCTCCCTTTGGGTTCGCACGAAACGAGAGGACTGGCTCTCGAATGTTGAAGGCGAGGGTTTTTTATTCAAATCGACAAAATGTTATTTGTTGCTGTTGGAATACCAAACAGGCGCTATTTTGACCGATTTACAATGGAGCTTAAAAATGCTAATAGAACCGCTGGTATCCCACCAATTCACAGCGGTTTAGGAAATGGCTGGCAATTTTCCGCCGCAATTTCCCGTGTGTGTGGTAGTGAAGATGTTTTTATGCTGTATTTTGCCACGTTTTGAAATTACTAAATCCTATGACAATTTTTTCTTATATTTCGTAATTATTTTTAATCATCATGAAATTTTTAACGACGATTTAAAACCGTCACTAAATTACTAGTTCTTATGATAACTTTTAGATATATTTAGTGACTATTTAAACCATCACAATATTTTTAGTGACGATTTTTTTATTTAAAACCATCACTAAATTATTAATTTATGTGATAGTTTTTTTCCTATATTTAGTGACTGTTTTAAACTATCATAATCTCTAACACATCAAAGTTTTTTATTATAAATAATAATTTATGTGTCTACTAATAAAATAATAATTTATTTCTATTATCAAAAGTTGAATTCTCTAGAAATGACATTGTATTTCAACAAATCCAAACTCAATTCTATAAGTTTTACAAAAATAATAACAATGTATTTCAAGAGTTGAATTCTACAAGTTTTATAGTCATAATTTATAAGATATAAATTCAAAAAATCCCAACTTAATCCAAACATGTAAAGCTAACAATTCAATCATAATTCTCCTTTAAATGTTGGATGCTCTATGTTGTTGAGGACTTTAATACTTTTTTATTAGCCTTCTTCTCTTCGTACCTATAAAAATATAAAAGAAATAAAAAAAATTATATTACTTAAAACAAAGAATAACAATATAATCATATATTAAAACCATAACCATACAAGAACTCTTCTTCAAGTAAGGAGTTGTAGACTGGTTACCCAGGCACAGGAAAAATACTGGTTTTGTTCCAGTTGATGAAGCCATCAAGCCAAGTTGCATCAGCATAGTAGCAAGTGCAGAAAATTGATACCTTCTAATAATCCACCTGCCTACCTAAAGAGTAGATACCTATTAGAGCAGGGTTCCATAATCCATAAGGGTTCAGAAAACCATTATAGATTTGGATTTGATAATGAGTAAATTTAATTTACCTTCAAAAACTAATTCAAGGAGTGAAAATTTGTCCATCACTTAAAAAAAAGATTATTATGATCTTATTTCCAAAAAATGTGAAACTTCTAATAATTGCCCACCTTAAATTTGATTGTTATTCACTACTAGAAAACTAGTTATTAGAGACAGATATTTCTGACGAATTTCATCCCACGAAAATACAGATGAAATTTCAGAGGAATTTTTTGTCGAAAAATAAAAAAATGAATTAGCATAAATTACAGACGGAAAAAAAATCCGTCGATAATTCTGTTGGAAAAATTAATTTTTTTGTGGGAAAATGAACAAAAATACTGCGTTTTATTAAATTATTACAGACGGTAATTTAAAATTTTTCGTTGAAAATATTAGAATAAAGATTTGAGGATCACGGTTATACCTCTTCATTTCACACCACACTTTTGCAATTCCACACTCATCCCCTCTGAATGCTTCATCGGCGGCGCTATCATCCTTGCACCGCCGTCTCACCGAACTTCCATTGCACTCAACTTCCATCGGCCTTGCTCGCATCGCTCCCTTCCGTCGCACCCCTTCCCGGTTCTTCTTCGTCGCACCGCTTCGTCGGCCTTGCTTGCATCGCTCCCTTTCAAACCCTAATGTGTGTTTCTCTCTTTGATCTCGCCACTAGTGCTTGCTCTTTTCTGTGTGTTGCTGTGTTTCTCTCTTCGATCTTGCCTCAGCTGTGCAGGTAACCCTAATCTCCTTTCTCTTTCATGGCTATTTTCTTTCTTTCAATACCATCGCTAACTCTAATTATATTATCCTATGTTCCATCGCTAACTATAATTCTATTTCCTATTCTATGATAAGAACTTGTAACGGTTATAGTTTTTTATTTTGTGTTCTTATAAACTTGTTCCTGAAATCAAGGTTCCTGAATGCATTGACTAGTTTCATTTTGGTTGAATTTTTTAGGGTTTAGGTTTTTATTGATTCACAGTGTCTCAGCGATTGAAGACTAGTGTCCATGTTAACTTGGTCTTCCATATAGGACCGAGAATCAAGATGCTATAGATGCCGCAACTGTTGGTGCTCTGTGCAGGGACTGTAGGAAACAAGTGTACTTGGGTGAGAAAATGCAGTGATGATTGTAGTTGAATTCAAACTTTTTTTCTCTTTTTAAATGATGTATATTGCTTTTCTGTTTGGCTAATGAAAAATATTTCATGGATTTGAATTTTAGTGTGTAAGTTTGATTTAATTTTCAAGGCATATGATCGAGCTGCGATCAAGTTCTGTGGCATTGATGCAGATATCAATTTCAACATCAGCGATTATGATGAAGATATAAAGCAGGTTCTAATACTTAATAGTTTGATTTGATAATAGTTTTGAGCAAGTTTGAGGGTTTTTCTTTGTAAAGAAAAATTGAAAAACTTTGATGGAAGTTGTAGTGATAGCATCTTTGATTGTTTTTTTCTTCTGATGTAGATGAGTAACTTTACAAAGGAAGAGTTTGTGCATATTCTGTGTAGGCAGAGCACTGATTTTTCATAGTAGAACTGTAGTGATCTCAAATACTTTGAGGCTATTGAGGTTTTAATACTTATAATTAACTCTACAAAGAAAACTGGAAGCAAGAAAGAAAATCCCGCGAACACTGCAATACACACGAAACCCTGACACAAAAGGCGTCTAGTTTTTGTTCTTCTATTGATACAGAACTTCCCGATTCTGCTTTAAATTTGAGTGATCAATTAATCGATCCTCTGTTTTCATTTTTTTTCACCCTCCATGTTGGAATTGAAATGCAGAGAAAAGCAGCATTGCCGTTGAGGGACGCAAAAAACGGCAATGCGAACAAGATGAAGGCTCTGTGCGGCAAGGAAGCTTTGGTGAAGCTTCTGCGATGACATTTTGGTTACCCTGATTTTAGGGGCAAGCAATTGGACGCTATTCAAGATGTTTTCTTAGGTTCATTTTTGCAAAAATCTCTCCTTTTTTATTTTTGGTTTCCGTTACTGTTTGGTTGCTAAGAAATCATAGGAAATTGAATTCTGCATTTTTTTATAGGTCTCACTTTTCAGTTTGATTGGTTAAATTAGCTTGACACTTTTCTTTTAACAATGTTTTGGCTACAAATATAGAAATAAGAAAGTAAAGAACATGAAGCAAGTTTTATGTCAGTGTCCTACTCTGATTAACGGTTTGGATATGAAAGAAAAGAAATTAAAAAATGTTCTGAAATCATAAACTCATGTTCTTTGAATTTGGTAAATGGATAAGTTGGGATTTTCATTTTTTGATGGAATGCCAATTACCTTTCCACCCCCTCTTTTGGTGCAGGAAGAGATTGTTTTTGTCTTATGCCTACTGGAGGAGGCAAGTCGATGTGTTATCAGATTCATGCACTGGCCAAAACAGGAATTGTGCTTGTTGTTTGTCCTTTAATAGGTGAATCATGCTCATATTTTCTAATATATACAGTTGTGCATCTTTGTTGAGCTGAATTCTGTGTGGTAATTCACTTGGTTTTTGCATGCTAGGCACAATTGTGATTTCTGACTTTTGTTCTGTTGACAGCCTTAATGGTAGGCATATTTCCAGCTTGATCCATTTTATTTTACATTTTTTTGCTATATTTAATTTTTGAGTTGGGGCTTTGCTTATTTGTTCTTTTTGCATGTTAGAAAAACCAAGTAATGGCATTAAAAGAGAAAGGTATTGATGCTGAATTTCTCTCCTCAACAATATCAACTGATGCAAAAAATAAGGTGAAGTGATAAAGTACTTTCAAATGATTTATCTTTGTCTATCAGTTTGAATAGATGGTTACACTGATCATGAGATTTATATTAGAGTGGGTTTGGTTTATATTGATTCTAAAGCACATTGTGTTTGGTACATTCAAGCTTCTTTGTTATACCCCCTTTGAATTTATTGTCTCTCATGTCATTGATTTTATATGATTCTGTCCTTATGGGGAGGGAAAGAATTTAGGTAAATTTCATTTATATAACTGTAACCAAATCCTCACTTATTCACAAATTTAGGAAATTAAAATGTTCTGTTTTATGTTTTAAGATTCATGACGATCTTGATTCTGGAAAACCCTCTACAAGGCTGCTATATGTGACTCCAGAGTTGATAGCAACAGCGGGGTTTATGCCAAAGCTGAAAAAGATTTACGCTAGGGGCTGCTAAGTCTCATTGCCATAGATGAGGTGTGAAAGAAAAACATTTCAAATTATGATTCAGCTGATTTTTCTGATTTTTCCGGTTATTATAATAATTTCACTTTTGCCAAATTTTCAGGCGCATTGCATCTCAAGTTGGGGCCATGATTTCAGGTTTGTCATATATTTTGCTATAGGAAAATTGGAGTTTGTAATGCTAGAATTTCATGTTTATATCATTGGGTAATATTTTCATCTGCTTAGGTGATAAGTTCTATGCGCTACTGCATTTCCTGATTATTGGATCCAGTTATCTCATTTTCTCTGTTCACAATTCCACATGCATATATGAACAATTTGAAACTTATCTCCAAATGCTAAATTAAGAAATTGATTCTGGCAATACTAAAATGTGCTTCGATGGAAATAGTGTTGAATACCATAGTATCTTATAATTTCTATGTATATGTGTCCTACTATTAACATGAATATTAAGTTAGTTTTTCCATTCCCACACATATTACTCTGAGTATCTCAAGTTGCTTGATTGGGCCCAAGTATTTTCATTCTTTCTCTATGTTATATTTGCCTTTTTGAATTTTCTTCATATAGTGTCTATGTTATATTTGCCTTTAAGAGAATAAATACAGGTACTATTTGTTTAGAATTTTGGTTCTTCTTGTATAAAAAATTGTTAGTTGCTTCTAAGCTACATCTCATAGATTTTCTGGTTGCATGACACATTGTATGCATATAATCCATTAGTCTACTATACTATGAACACTGAAGTTCTCAACCCTTAATTGATCTCAACCCTTAACACTTGGAGAGTTTGATATTCCAACAACAACAAAATCAGCAGCAGCAACAAGTGGTAGTAGTGGAAGAAAACATGCCTAAGTTGACTTCAGCTTCAAACGAAGGTAATAACAGTGTTTCCTCAGGTACAAGAACTGAAATTGGAACCTTCATGACTCCACCACCAACATCATCTAACACTTTTACATAGCCACCATCAAAGAAAAAGAGAAACCTTCCCGGCAACACAGGTTCCCTTCTTCTTCCTTAGCTTTGTTTTTCTGTATTTCATCATGTGGTGGATGAAGTCATGTCCTTTCGTTTGTATCTTTGAATTAGTGATTTTACCCAAAAGTTTCCCTAATTCTGCGTTGGTAACTTAACATCAATAACTCCAAATGTCTGTTGGCTTTGTATATATTTGATAAGGTTTCTTAAATTTTTGTTTCTCTCTATTGTAAACAAATAAGGCCCCTTTCTAATGTTGTCAATCTTCATTCACGTTTTTGTCATTTTGACATCAACCTCATCTTATATTAAAAAGGTGGTTAAATTTGACTTAAGCAAGTATGATTTGGTGTAGGTTTTCACTAAAATCAAGGTGCTTGTTATGAAGCCCGATGCTCTTCGGGCTGGGGTAAGTGCTAGTGATACTGTAAGGACACTTGGAGTTGCCCCAGCAATGGCGAATGAGCATCTTCTGTCTGCTGAGAGCAAGGGTATGGTAGTGCTTACTACTTCAATAGTTTTAGTAAGATAACCATGTTCTAACTTGTGATCTTGGTTGAATCTTTCAGGTTTGCTATGCAGAGATATAAGTCCGGATGGATTTCGTTTCTATATTAACCTGACTTCAGAGATTGCTGAGCAAGCAAAAAGACGTGATGGGGTTGCAAGGTAAGCTTTCACTTTAGTTCACTACACTTGTATTACATAACATTGATTAATGATTGAATAAAGGATAAATTACACTTAACTCTCTTGAGATTACACATGACCCTATGAAAATATACTAAATTAGAGATTTTGTTTGAATTGATTAACAGGCTGAGGGAGCTTCACACTCTAAATTATAGTAACTAGATCTCTTTCTCTATATGTTTCCTTCACTTTTCCAATTTAGGAAAGACCCATCCTTCAAACCACAAGGTGGCCAATTATGGGAAAATGATATGGACTATGATACTGATAAGAAGTCAATGGCAACACTTAGACGTCATCTTCGGGGAGCTACTGAGGAGTACTATAGATATAAAAGGTAAGCAATTATCAGTTTAGTATTCTAAGTGTGTTTATTTGGAAAATTGCTCTTGAATCCTTTACATGCTTTGTATATATTCTTCCAAGGAGGATAAACTGGTAATAGAACATTAGTTGTATGTTTAAAAATAATCTCCTTTAGATTGTACAACACACTACAAATACTTCTACTAGGTTCTTTTTCTTTTTAACCTTATTTGAGTAATCAGTCTTTCAATTATTGCTCTAGTTGATTGGTTCTACTTGGATGATGAACAGTGTATAGTTTTGCTTCCAAGCTGTGTGTGTTAATATCAAAGACCTTCTACAATTTGCGTTGAAGTGGTCAAAGCTAGAATTCTTCAAATGTATAAAATATTTCAACGTATATATAATCAATTGAAAGTGTAATTGGTTATTAATCTGTTTTGTTTATTTGTTTTTCTGGCAGTCAAGTCACAGTGTTGATTGAATTTATTTAACAGCTTGACTATTTAGTTGTATCTCTGTTTTTAGTTACATCATTACAACTAGTTCTCCTGGAATTTTCCTTATATGGTTACTTTAATATGCACATGGAATACTAAACTAATATTTTATTAAGTTCTTTCCTCGTCTAACATAACAAGCATGCACTTTTTACAAGCTAGTTCTCGATGGGAAAAGAGACAATCGAAAGTCTTGGTAAGTCCCAGTTTCGAAAATGATTATTTGAATAGAAATCTTAGCTTTGATATGAATGAATTCAAGCATTCCAATTCCAATTCGGGTTTTAATTCTATTTTAGTCAGAAGATGCCAAGATCAACTTTCAATGTGGAGCTTGATGCTGCCAATGCAACTTGGTTATCCATTAATATTTTAGATTATCCCATCTTTAGGTGCTAAATGTAATTTGTGACATCAGTTAATGAAGGAGATCCATGTAACATTGGGATGGTCATCTTATTTTTTGGGGTATCTTTTTATTGAGACTGTGAGATATTGGATAATGGTGTTGAAAAATAACATCCAATATTATAGGTATCATGTAATGAATATTATGTTTATCTATGTGATTTTTGGCTTTCTTTTTTTTCAATTTACAGTGTGTTTGGTGGAGAAAATTTAGAAAACAAATCTAAAGTATTTATTTTGCAATGGAAAAATTTAAAAAAAAAATTCTATTTTACCTTACTGATGGATTTACAGACGAATTTTCTGTCTGTATTCAGAGTGTGGGATGATTTTTCAAGGTTCAAATTACAGACGAATAATCTGTCAAAAAATCTGTTGCCAATTACCGACGAAAAATTCGTCGAAAAATCTGTCTGTAGTTACAGACGGAGAATCCGTCGAAAAATCTGTCTATAATTACCGACGGAAAATTCATCGGAAAGTTCAACATTTCAGGGAAATGGATGGGAGAATTTACCGAGGGAAAATCCGTCAGTAACTGGTAAAAATCCGTCGATAATTTTCTGACGAAAAAATTCATCGGTAAATAATTTTCGACGAGGCTTTTATAGAGGGACAAAATCCGTCGGTAATCAAAAATTCGTCTGTAATAAAGACTAAATCTATCTATAAATCTGTCTGTATTAATCCATTTTCTAGTTGTGATTCAGCCTATAAACTCAAAGGTTTTGAACTTTGAAGCATAAATTTAACATTCAACATCAAATAAATTGTTTTATACATTAGTGACACTAAACTTTGAACCTCAAGTAAATCTCCCAAACCCCTAAATTTGTCCTTATTTCCTAAACATATTGTAAAAAATAAATTAAAAAATTAAATTAAAATTACCGACATTTAAGTTGTTGATAAAAATATATAAATATTTTTTATTATTATTAAAAATTCATATTTATCAATATTCTAGTCATCGGTAAACATGGTTTTTTTTTGTTCTATCATTTACATTAATAATATATATTTATATTTTCAGATACCTATTATATCAATAAAATATTTAAATAAAATATAAAAAGAAATAGTAATGTCACAAATTATTTGAAACTAATTAAATAAATGGTAGACATACAAGCTTATTCAAAATTTAAAACAATGAAATAAAATAAATACAATAAAATCAACAAAAATATAATAATAAATAAAATCAAATCCTATGTCATTATATTACACATAATTGTTAATCATCACCTTTGTTAATCCTAACCGTTCTAATCACTCTACTTTTCGCATAATATGATGCAAACACAACAATTAACTCTACAACAAACAAATAGATAAGGGATTTCTATGCCTCCTAGACAAAATCATTTTGCTTCTCCCTGCTAGAATTCTATCGTAAGAATTCAAATTTCTATCTTAAACATGCAATCATTCGCAAATTAAACATTTTTCAATTTCTAAAATATTTCCACTTTAGTTGATTTATTATGATCAATCAAAAGTATATGTTTAATAACAATAAAAGATAATTAATTAAAATAATAGAAATATTTGGTAACCAAAGAAAATCAGTCAAAAACAGCCAGAACTTGCCTTATTTAGCATTAAGTTCTGGTTGTTTTTTTTGTCTCCCTAGCATTACCCTTAAAATGATACCAACCCATAAACAAACTAATCTATTGGATCCTCCAAAAACAACAAGAAACACGAACTATTTCTGTTTTAGCAACAACCAACTTCTCCAAACGTCACAAAAAATCTACAACAAATCACAACTGAATTTGAACCAAATTCAAAATGTCTAAAAATAAGATCATTCGAAACAATCGAAAAAATTAAATTAATAAAAATAATTAAATTAATTAAATTAAAGAGAAACTCGCCGTAAATATAATAGCGGTGCCAAAATGTTGATCGAAACTCTGAAAAAAGAGAAAATACTGAAGGATGAGGTGGAGAGAGAGAGAGAGAGAGAGAGAGTAAGAGGATTAGAGAGAGTTAAAAAAATGGGAGAAGGAAGAGGGAGGTTGTACTATTTTAATTACGAATTTTTCATTTACTAACAACTACAACGTCATAAATTATATTAACAGACATCTGTAAATATCGCTTTTTATCAAACGAGCATTATTAACGTTTTACTGACACTATAGCCATACATAATATTAAATACGGTGATTTTTTCGATACCCAACTAATTTGAGGGTATTACATACCCTTCTTGCATGTTCCAATTAAATGGTGACAAGTGTATTCATTAATTCCAATCAGCAAATGAATTTTTAATTTTTAAAAATTAAAAATAATGAATTTAATACATGTATTAAATACTTTATATATACATAACTTAATACACTGTACATACGTTTTAACTCTGGTTAAATCAAATCACCATACGTGGTAAACCTTAAATAAATTATTTAAAAGAAAAAAAAAGAAAAAGAATTAGAATTGGGCCGTTAGAAAGAGGGAAGAACATAGAACCCTAATCCTTTTCATCTAATTTTGTCTTCTTCTCTTTTCTATATTCACAGAAGGAGAGATTTTGGCGGTAGGATTTTTATCTCCTTCCCCAACTCTGTTTCTCTTCTAGTCTTCTGCTTCGTTGCTCTCTTCTCTTTTCTCGCTGCTCTCGCCGGAACTCTGCCCTGAAGTCTCGCGATCTGTGCTCTGGCCGTCATTTCTGTAGGTAGCATTCGTCCCTCGATGCTCACGGGACTTAGCCTCACTTCCTTGTTCTTGCTGCTATTTATTCATTGTCCCAAGGCCAGAACTATTTTAAATATTTTTGCTTAAATTATTTGTGCTATAGATGCCATTATTATTATTATTATTATTATTATTATTATTATTATTATTATTATTATTATTATTATTATTATTATTATTATTATTATTATTATTATTTAATCTGCTGTCAATTTGACTAAATGCTTGAATAATTAGATACTTCGTATAGTAGCTAGAGTTCGTTTTGGTAGATATATATAGCTGCTAGAGTTATTTGTGCTATATGTGTTGTTTAAAAATATTTTTGAATATAAATTTTTAAAATTATTCATTGTCAATACTTCAATCCGCAAGTTCAGAATTTAGTTTGATAGTTTAGAGGCATATTCATTTACCTCATCTATTTTGAAGCTTATTATCTTTGATTTTCTTTTCCCAATTTTTTCTCCTTTAGTAGCAATACTATTTCATTAATTTAGAATTACCAAAACAAAGAGTACTTCAAAGAGTCGTAGAAAAAAAAAATTAATAGTAACAATTCTTAATAATCGTATAACATAGATACATGTTATAGCTCATATAAAATTTTCGGTATTGATGATTATAATCTCCTGTTTATGATTTATTAGTTTATACTTGATTATATAGATGTGATGTTCATTTCGAGCGGCTTAACAAATCAATAAAAATTGGTACACAAATTTACCAGAAACAAAGCACTTAATTTGAAGTATTTTGTAATATTTACTTGAATAAAATTTGCTTTGAACATACGGGTTTAAATTAGTTATGTAATAGTGATCATTGTTGAGTTAAAATTATTGTAGATGTGATCTTTTACAATTACTTGTTAATAATCCTACAACATAGATAAAGGTTATAGCTCATATATAATTTCAGGAATTGATGATTATAAGCGCCTGTTTATGAATTCTTAGTTTATACTTGATTTTATAGGTACAAAGTAGAATTAGTTCATTTTTAATATTATACAAATTAATTAAAAATAGAAGAGCTAGTTAACATATTTCATGATATATAGTTCTTTAGATTATAATTACCCTAAAAAAAATATACTGTCAAATCTAAATATAATAGTTCAAAATAGTTATTGTGAGATGCTATATGGAATAAGAGGTCTTATTATATTTTCTAGGTACTAAATAGGAGTTATGTATAAATAAGAACTGGCTCATGTACTAAACTAATATTGAACAATATAGTTTTTAATGGAAAGTTTTGAAAAATCTAAGCTGCTGTTTTATAACTTTGAAAACTAAATATTGCTTAAAACTATCGTCATGAACTTATAAACAACTTAAAATTAATTAATACATAAGTGCGTTTATGCAAATTTTTCTTATGTATATCTACATTTGTTTACTATTAGTTAATAATTTTTTGATTACATTGATTGATTGTGTATTATTATTTTTTGTGATAATATTTTTTTTACTATTCAAATTTCCTTACATGCAATTGAATAGTATTGTGCTCATACATTTTTTTGACATTTTATGTTAATAATAGACTTACAACACAAGTATGGGGAGCGTTCACAAAAATTCAACAAAGAGTTCTGTTGAATTTGATGATTTGAGTTTTGAGTATAGTGGTTCAAGTGAAGAAAATGATATAAGTATATCTCAAAAGAAGGGTACAATTGATGAAGCTATGAAAATGGTTGATCCTGGAGATGGATTTGGTGAAGTTGAGAAGAAGTTAACTGAGTTGACCAAGGATGACATTTGGGGTATTGAGCATGATAGTGTAGAGCAGTGTGTTCAATTCTACAAAAATTATGCCAAAGTACATGATTTTGTTGCAAGGTGTGATGAAAAGGGTTATGATTTCAACGACAACCTTAACATGAGACAAATGGTTTGTAATAGAGAGGGTACACGGAGAAAGAAGTATCTGGAGATGGAGAATAGAAAAAGAGACCACAGGCCGATAACACGTGTAATGTGTCAAGCCAGAATTAGATTTCACTATGATATGAAATTGAGGAAGTGGAAAGTCACTGCATTTGAAGAGACTCACAATCATGACCTTATCCTACCTAAATATATACAATTTGTCCCCGCATATCGTGTAACGACCGAGGCCGACAAAGCACATGCCAACAGTCTGCATGATTATGGTGTGAGAACTTGCCATATAATGGGGTTCATGTTAAAGCAAAAGGGAGGACCAGGAAAAATTGGTTTTACAAAGAAGGATTTGTATAATCATTTCGACAAATCAAAGCGTGCTAAAGTGAAAGATGGTGATGCATATGCAGCATTGAGTTACTTGATTTCTAAGGCCGATGAGGATCCATTGTTGCAAGGAAAATTTACTCTGAAAGATAATAAACTTGAAAATTTAGTATGGGCTGACGGAGCTAGCATAATTGATTATCAATGTTTTAGTGATGTACTAGCATTTGACACAACATACCAGAAGAATAAATATAACAAGCCATTGGTTGTCTTCTCAGGAACTAACCATCACGGTCAGACATGCATATTTGGTTGTGGCTTGCTAGCAGATGAGAAGCATGAGACATATGTATTAGTTTTGAAGATTTTTCTTGAAATAATGGGTAATAAACATCCAATAGCAGTGGTGACAGATGGTAATCTTGCAATGAGAGGAGCAATTAGAGAGGTGATGCCAAATGCAACGCACCGACTTTGTGCGTGGCATTTACATCGCAATACGTGTGAAGCTATCAAAAATTCTGAGTTCCTTCATGGATTGAAGCACCTTATGTACCGGAATTTTTTTCCGGATGAGTTTGAAGATAAAGGGCATCGATTAGTATCAAAATTCAAGCTTTCTGAAAACGAATGGGTGAAAAAAACATATGAGATCAAAAGGATGTGGGCTTTTGCATATTTGAACAACACGTTTTTTGGTCGAATTAGGACTACGTCACAATGTGAAGGAATTCATTCGTTGATAAAGCACTATATTGGTAAAAAAATGTTATCTTTCGGATTTGATGCATAATCTTAACGAGGCAGTGAGGCAATATCAGAAAAATGAGCTATTATCTAATTTTAAGTCATTGTTCTCAAGTTCAATTTTAACTACATGTTTCGAAGACATCGAAAAGAAGCAGCCAATATTTTTACCCATAATATGTTTAAAGAGGTAAGGAATGAGATACTAGAAGTGAGTAAACTAAACGTTGTCGGCCATTCAAATAATGGTAACAAAATTGAGGTGAGAATGAACAAATATCAAGAGCCGGCTATTGAATATAAGGTTCGGTCTGATAGAAGTACTAACAACTTTGCTTGTGATTGTCGATTATTTGAGAGCCGTGGTATCCCTTGTTCCCATATTTTTTGTATTATGAGACATGATCATATTAGCACTATTCCTAATACTCTTATTCACAAGAGGTGGACGAAAGATGCTAAAAAAGAATACATTAGTTCACTTACCGCCGAGGATATTGAATCTAAAAAGATTGCTGGTGTTAGGTACGGTGCTCTAGCGACGCTTTATTTTACACTATGTGATAAAGCATCGAAACATCGAGATGACTTCATGGAAATCAGAGAAGACATTTTTGGATTGATTATGAAACTCCATAAAAGACACAATCCAAATGAGAAGCTTCCTTCTACTGCCAACTTGGTAGGTGACCCAAGTGTTGTGAAGACAAAAGGAGCCCCACGACAAACAACCAAGACTGCTAAGGCCGTAAGTGTTCGCATTGTAAACGGATTGGTCATACGGTTCGTCGGTGTCCAAAACTATATGGTGGAGAATGCTCACTAAGTTTGAACGAAGAAAAATTGAATACTGACAATGACCAATCAAGTAAAGAATCAAATGGTGTTACGGTAATATCTATTATTAATTTTTCTTTGTTTAGGGTACATTCTTTTCTGTATTACTTATTTCTTTTAAAATTTATGTGTTGTTGGAATATATTGTATTACAGGATATATCTGATGAGGAAACAATACACCAATGTAACAAAAAACGCAGTGATTTATTTGAAAATATCCAGAAAAAAGTGAATAAGCCTCATGTCCAATCTATAGAAGTTCAAAGCAACTACTACAATGATAACAAAATAGAAAAGCCTAGTGCACAAACAAAAATAAATACACCTGAAGCTGCTTTTGAGGTATATAACTGTGTATTATAATATAATTTGAACTGCAAGAGATTTTTTGATAGTTTTTATATTTTTGCATGTAGGACACAAAGAGAAGGATAGAATTTCAAGTGTCCAAAAGAGTAATAAAAGAAAGCGATTAGATAATAATCGCATCGAAAAGGTTAGTTTGCCATGTTGTATTCTCATGTATTGATGGAATAATGTATAAAAAATGTTTTCAATAATTTATTTTTTTGATATTTATTTAGCAGAGTAGAAAACCAAATAAAGAAGATCATCAAGAAGTGTCCACCGAAATTGAAACTTATGGTGCTATATCCTCTACAAAGGGTTTTGAGAATTTTCAATACATGAGTGGATTACCTATGTACCCTAGTTTTAATAGATATCCCATGCCACCTTGTTATTCATACAGTGGAGGTGGAATACCCATGTTCCAGATAAATCCTTCACACGCTAATGTACCAAATTACTACGATTATTGGAATGCAAGAGTTCAAGATTTTAACAAGAAGAAGAATTAATGCATTCGTCAATAATTATAAGTTGTGACTTGTGTTCGCTATGGAAGTGTATTACTGTACTCTAAATAAATTTTATGTTTTGCCCCCCAATTTATTAACCCTCAATATTCTCTACCTTACTCTCTGTCTGTCTTTCTACATAATTTCATTTGGTTGAAACCCTTTGCATATGGCACCTAGTCCAATTGCATGTTGAAAAACATGTTCAATGAAAAATTTTTGGCATTGATAATAGATTTTTATGATTGAATCCATATCTTATCTATTAATACGATAGTTTTTATATTGATTTGTGGTTTATCACTAAAAATAAAGTTGTTTATTTTCATAATATAAGTGAAATAATTAAAACTTAGAGATGGTCATATGAAGAAGATAAAGAAATGCTTAAAAAATGTGATTAATCACATGGAGAGAAAGCCTTCAATAATTAATTCACAATAAACTAAAAACATGAAAAAGAATCATTACAGCTTACAAATTTCTAACAAATAATATATTTTATTAGTGAGGATTAAAAATACAACTTTGTATGATATAACATAAAAGTAATAAAACTAGGAAAACTTGCTATGTGGGTAAAGTTTTAAAGAGCATTGATTTAAATTATATTTCAAATTTTATGTGCTTAATATCTTTTATTATTAATGTAATTATTAATTAATGTTTTAAAATACTATGATACTTGGGCTTCTGGCCGTTTAAAAGTAAACTAAAATTATTTCTAAATAATTTAATTATATTTAATAGAATATTATTTTTTAATTAGACGGTATAAATTAAAAATGTATGCTGAATATCCTAATCACAAATAAATGAAGAGAATGCAGAAGCAAGTTTTGGATGCTTCTTCTCACCCTATGGTAAGTTTTCTATCTTTAACTCATCTCTTTCATCTTCCATCTTTCACCCCATAGTAAGTTTTCCATCTTGTAATCACTCCTTTCATCTTCCGTCTTTCTTTTTTCTTTTTCTTGTTACAGAAATATGAGAAGTCAGGCTTTATGAAAAATTACTTCAGAAATAATTGATGCGAAACCCATATACATGATGACCTTTCATGTATCCAGTTTCCAAACTTCCTATAAATGGATGAAATTATTTTCAGTTACCGCCGTGGAATTCGAATGTCTTACATTCATATATGCATATTGCTTTTTCTACTTGTAATTATGTCTTCAAGAGGAACTAACAAATCCATTTCAAAAAAAGCCAAAGCTGAAAGCAATCACACACCTCAATCACCATCTGACGACATTGGGGAAAACCTTGGCAGCGCTCAACAAAAATCAAATGTAACAAAAGCACAAGTGAAGAACACTCTGATGAAGGCCATCGAAATTTCGTCTAGGTTGGAATACACTTCAATTGATTCTATGAATTTTAAATTTTTGTTTGTATTTTTCTTAAGAATTTTGATATTTATTTATTTATTTATAATGGTTTTCAGTCTCAATGAGGGCGTCAAGATGGTAGAAAATAAGGAGGAATTAAAATCTAAAGAAGTGGATGTGCCAGGTGAAACCATCTTTAACAAGGTGATCTCTTTTCTCTTTTCAGATTGTTATGTTGAATTTACTAAGTATTGGTCAGTCTTCAATGAATTCATCTGATACTTAGTTGATTAAACGTCTATAGCATTTCGTGGAATACTAATGTAATCATTTTCTTATCATTTTCCAAATATTTTTTAGGAGAATAAAGGTGAAAAATATGATGCGCTCAACCCACAAATCATAAAGATGCAAGAAGTTGTCACTAACTTGCAAAACATGGCCTCTATCAATCAATCTATGATGCCAATGATGCCTTACTTTCACCCTATGCTGTCACAATTTTATAATCATTTGGGAGGATTTAACCCAAGCTCACCTCCTTATCCATCGCTTTCAATGCCAATGACCATGTCTCCATATGCAAGTCCCTTTGAAAACATTTCTTCTGAGCAAGCCATGACAGACACGATAATGAAAAAGTTGGCCACTCCCCCGGTTAAAAAAGCTTCTTTTGACAGAAAAAAATCTATTCTCGGTGTGAAGAAGACTAATCCTAAAATTTCTAGAGCCCAGTCATCCAAAAAAATACATGATAAACAATTTTGTGTAGCAGATACTCCATCAACTGATATTGTCAAATCATTGCTGAGTACTGCATCTCCTACTGGTTATCATATAAATCAGAGGATTCCAGGGTTTACAAAACTCCAACCGAGAAATTTTGGGGTTGAAGCTCCATTTGTGAGTGTCAATTGCTTAAGTTTTATTCGCCCAAACACTTTTGAAGATTTTCTAATTCTTGAGTTATTTTAAATTTGGAGACTTAATTTTTGTTACCTTTTATTTTTCTTAATAGTGGCTACCAGTATTGTTTGCACCACCAACTACCATGGAATTAGATGATATTGAAATCATGGTTGCAACCTACATATTTGGAACAAAGAAAGATAATGAGTTTGGGATGTAACTTATTTTGAAAAAATATTATCTTTGTACTTTGTCATCTTACGATCGTATTAGAAGAACAATGATAAATTATTATTTTTATATTTAATCAATTGTAGGCAAGAGATATTAGCAAAAGGATGCAAATTTGATGCAACCAGAGATTCTTTTTTAACTTAATTCCAAAGGTTTGGATTGACCAAACTGTAAGTTATTTTAATTAGTTGATTTAATTTTGGATACCAATCCAATCTCATGATTATTATCATCATCTAACCATGTCTAATATGCATTTAGATACTGGACGTATATGCTCATATGCTAAATGATGAGGAGAAGACTACTTCTAGAGTTTTAAGACATTGGTTTATGCCCACAGTCTTTTCGGTAAGCCACGTGTAACTTATAATAAATTTCTTTAATCAACATTTCAATAATTATCAATATTTGTCACACTTGCTTGTATAACGTAATATAAGTGCTCTAAATGCTTATATTATATAAATAAATTGAAATCTTTTGCACCAAAAGAAATATATAATTTTCATCCTCATTCTGTGCAATATTTATATGTAACATTAGTTTGGCAATTTAACATTGACAAAATTATATTCTTCACATTGTATAGCAAATGGCATTGTCGGGAACTATCCCAAGTAGTCAAGCTCGAGAGGAGTATAAAAAGGCATTTATGGGCAAAGTGGAAGTCCTTAGAAAGGTAAAATCATATGATACAATTTCATCTCTACTAAATAAATATCTGTTCCTCTATTTGTTATGCATACTTAATAAATAAAATAATTATCTTTGGTTTGACAACTTTTTTCATCAAGATGTAAAGTGTTGAATCTTGTGATAATAAGTTTGTTTTGGATAATAAGTCTTATAACTATATGAGACTTCACATTGAAGTCACTCCCGTGATAGAAATTTTAATACTCTTCATAAATAGAATTATATTTTTTAACTATCACACACAAAAAAAATTTAATTCTTGTATATATGTACATATTTATGTGCCTGTTAATGAAGATAATCTTCATTGGTATCTTGTTATCTTCGACATAAATTAGTGTCAAGTAATTTTGTTGGATTCCAACCCAGATCCTAACAAGAAAGCAAGTAAAATATTCAGCATTAAGCAATTGGTATATCATTTCTGTATTCAAACATTTATAGAATCATTTTTATATCTTCATTTATACTATTTTTACCATTTATAAAAACACTAATTCAATGTTAACCACTTATTAGCCTTTGTACCTTGAAGGGATGCTTCAACATGACTCTTTCTATAATTAGTTTCCCATTTTGTAAACCCTCGGAATAGGAAGACAAAGAAATGACTCGTAATTTTCTAGCTCTTTATTTGGTTTGTCAAGCAATCTTTTTTCTTTTGTCACATTGTCTAACTAATACTTTTTTTTATATAAAATTTAACATAGCTTTGATTGCGGTATTTGGGTAGCAACTTGGATGAAGAATTGCATTTGGATTGATGATTATAACATTTATGTAAGTTACATTACATGATAAATTTCTAATTGTTTAATTTCTAATTACATAAGTGTGACTTTCTACCGGTTTTATCATTTGAAGGTTGATGATGCAACTAGGATGCGCATTGCTATAGATTTGATCATGAAATCATACAATCTGAAAAAAAAACACACTATTATCAAGGCTGCTAAGAAGAACTAAAAAAATTTTGAGGAAAAGAACAAGAATTTAGTTAAAAAATAAGAGTATATGTTACTTCTTATTGCATCTGTTGAAAAAATTCTAAATAAATTATGTTAACTATAAATGATATAAATAAGTCATTTTGGTGCTAGTACTTTGTAATGCGACTTTTTTTTATGGTAGCTATCTATTGTTATAGAATCTTTCTATATATAAATTAAAATCTATAACAATCCTATATATTTATATTTTGGAATATTGAATTTTCTTTCTTTTGTAAGAATGGATTTTTTTATGACAGATTTTTTTATAAAATGTTTCAACCGTTTTTATCATTCAAAGAAATTTCTATGGGTTAAAGACTATATAAAAATCAACAACAAATAAGGGTATGTTTATAAATTTTTAATGTATATATCACTTTAAATACATATAGAAAAGTAATCCCTAATTACATTATTTACAAACAGAATTTCAACAACAGTTGGCTTTTCAAACATTGCAAAATAATGCATCCTTTTCTTATACAACTAATTGAAGGAGTGACTAATTTTTAACAAATTAAATTTATAACTTCTTCATTACCTGCATGTCATGAAACTATCATTAAATAAAAATAAAGAAACCTCAAAGATATAATTTTGTGTCACAAGTAATTACAAAAGATCACATCTACAATAATTTTAACTCAACAATGATCACTATTACATAACTAATTTAAATCCGTATGTTCAAATCAAATTTTATTCAAGTAAATATTACAAAATGCTTCAAATTAAGTGCTCTGTTTCTGGTAAATTTTTGTACCAATTTTTATTGATTTGTTAAGCCGCTCGAAATGAACATCACATCTATATAATCAAGTATAAACTAATAAATCATAAACAGGAGATTATAATCATCAATACCGGAAATTTTATATGAGCTATAACCTGTATCTATGTTGTACGACTATTAAGAATTGTTACTATTAATTTTTTTTTCTACTACACTTTGAAGTACTCTTTGTTTCGGTAATTCTAAATTAATGAAATAGTATTGCTACTGAAGGAGAAAAAATTGGGAAAGAAAATCAAATATAATAGGCTTCAAAATAGATGAGGTAAATGAATATGCCTCTAAACTATCAAACTAAATTCTGAACTTGCGGATTGAAGTATTGACAAGGAATAATTTTAAAAATTTATATTCAAAAATATTTTTAAACAATACATATAGCACAAATAACTCTAGCAGCTATATCTACCAAAACGAACTCTAACTACTATACGAAGTATCTAATCATTCAAGCATTTAGTCAAATTGACAGCAGATTAAATAATAATAATAATAATAATAATAATAATAATAATAATAATAATAATAATAATAATAATAATAATAATAATAATAATAATAATAAAAATGAATACCCAACTAATTTACTGATTGGAATTAAGTCCAATCAGTAAATGAATTTTTAATTTTTAAAAATTAAAAATAATAAATTTAATACATGTATTAAATACTTTATATATACATAACTTAATACACTGTATATACGTTTTAACTCTGGTTAAATCAAATCACCATACGTGGTAAACCTTAAATAAATTATTTAAAAGAAAAAGAAAAGAAAAAGAATTAGAATTGGGCCGTTAGAAAGAGGGAAGAACATAGAACCCTAATCTTTTTCATCTAATTTCGTCTTCTTCTCTTTTCTATATTCAAGAAGGAGTGATTTTGGCGGTAGGGTTTTTATCTCCTTCCCCAACTCTGTTTCTCTTCTAGTCTTCTACTTTGTAGCTCTCTTCTCTTCTCTCGCTGCTCTTGCCGGAACTCTGCCCTAAAGTCTCGCGATCTATGCTCTGGCCGTCATTTCTGCAGGTACCATTCATCCCTCGATGCTCACGGGCCATAAATGAGAATTTATTCTAGAAAGCCAAAAATGTTATTTTTATGGCTAAATGTGATAGAGGATATTGAGCCGAGAATTTCGGTACCAATTTTATAGAAATCGGACCAAGATTGGACCGAACGGGCCAAACCGGGCCAACCGGACCCAAAGTGGGCCCTTGGCCCAACTAAACTAAACCAAAACCCTAGTTTTCAGCACTCTCTCTCCTCATTTACTACACACACGCTGAAAATAGTGGAGAGGAAGGGAAGAACACTCTCTCAAGTTCTCTCCCTTGGTTGATCTTCAAACTACCATAACTTTTGATCTAGAGCTCCGATTGTCGCTCCGTTTGTGGCCACGCGTTCACCACGGAGAGCTCTACAAAACCCATACAATCAATCTTGAGGTAAGCCACGTTTTACTATTCGAAATTCCAGCCCTTGATTTCGAGTTTCATGGGTGAAATGTTGAGATTTTGGGTTCTTTGATGTTATAGGACCCAACTCTCTTGAAGGGGAAGGTTAATCTTGTCTCCTTGGACCTTGGGTGTGGTAAGATTCTCAACCCTAGTGTGATTTGTTGTTCTATGATGTTTGGATATTGAGATGATGTGTATGGGTATGATGATTGTGGCTTAGGTTGTGTATATGTGAATATTGGGAAAGCTTGGAAGAGGGTTTTGTGTGATAAAATCTGTTCTTGGAGGTGTTGATACCTTGAGAGCTTGTGGACAAGTGGTTTGAAAGTGCTCCGGTTGAGCTTGGGAAATCGGCTAAGGTATGGTTTCGGTTTTCCGTATCTAATATGTAATGTGGTAGGAAATACTTAGGCTAGAGGCCCTAAGATAGGAATTGAATTGTTGGTGTTGTTGAATGGTTGAGATATATGATGTGTTCATATATGTGATTATGAATATTGATGCCTTGATTGTGTGATATATGAGAAATGCATGTTGTGATATATGCTTGATGGATGATTGAGGTTGAATTGATGGGTGGTACCATGTTGATGGTGAGTATGATGTTGATCATGTATAATGATGGTTGATTTGGAAATTGATATTATTGGAAATTGGGATGAGAAGGATGTATGACATGAGATTGTGTTTGTCCTTTAGCCATTGATTGAGAAGTGTTAAAATGGTTGGAGGTAGTTTTGGGAATTTTGGTAAAATGTCAATGTGTGAGTTGAGGATGGCTTGTTGTTGATTTTGGTACATTTTGAATGATTTCAAAGAAAAGGGTTGAAATTGGCATGTTTTGATTGATTTTGAAAAGAGTTGAAAGTGGCTTGTTTTGAAAATGGCACTTTGTGGTTTTGAATGAAAATATGGTTTTTGGGCATATTTTGACGGGACATAACTTGGACTACGAATCTTTGATTTGTGCCAAATCTGTTTAGAAATGAAATTGGAACCGGGATGTCCATGCCGTTCGAAGAACGGGTGAAAAATGATTTAAAATGAGAGAGTTATGACCGTCGGAAGATTGGGGGTTGAATCTGTGAATTCTGCAGCTTTTAACTTAAAAAATTTTTAGCAGAATGATCCCTTGCGCGTAGGCGCACTTGGCGCGTACGCGTTGTTCTTCGAGAAAGCATCATCCACGCGTGCGCGTGGTGTGCGCGAGCGCGTCGATGCGCTGTATCGAATGCCCAGCCATTTTCCAGAGAGTTGTGCCAGAGTTGTGCCAGTTTTGTGCCTGGGGCACAATGTATTCGCGCGTATGCGTCGCTGACGCGTGCGCGTCGTTTGGCTAATTTTCAACCCACGCGTTCGCGCGTATGACGCTTACGCGTCGATGAGTTTTAAGGCCATCCACGCGTGCACGTGGAGTGCGCGTATGCGTGGCCCTGTGTTCATCCCAAAGTTTATTTTTGAGTTTTAAAAGCCAAATTTCATACTTCTAAGCCTCCGATCTCACCACTTATGTCTTAAATCATTATGATATGCCTAGCATGAGAAAAAGGGCTAGTGAATGTGGTAACTTGCGAGTGAAGCAAGGGAAAAAATGAATGATCATTGAGGATCATAGATGATTATGTGAGATGCGGAGGATGGCAGTGGAAGTGCTTGTTATGCCATGGGCCGAAGGGCCATAATTGTTAATGAATTGGCTGGTTATGGATTTAACCGTGAGCCGGATGGCTGGATTATGCCGTGTGACGGCGGAGCCATGTTTATGGCTAAGTATAAATGCATATATGTTGTTGAATGAATTGTAAATGTTTGCACTTCTACCATTGGAGATGAGGGTTACCCTGGGTAGTAGCAATGGCTAGCCACCATGTGCTCCAGGTTGAGACTCGAAGCTCTGTTAACCCAATGTCGTAAGTGTGGCCGGGCACTGTGAAAGGCCCGGATGAGCTCGCCCCCATAAATATTCACCAGTGATGGTGATGGATAAATATTCACCAGTGAGGGTGATGGATATGGATCATGATTATGATCAAGTTTATGATGAGTATAACTCGAGTTGGGGATGCACGACAGAGGGACAGTCCAATGGTTAGCTACCAGGACTTGTCGGGTTGGCTCTATAACCGACAGATGATATCATCAGCCACTAGGGACAGGCATGCATCATAAGCATACTACATGAATTGTTTGAGATTGTCTATTTGACTGCATATTACTTGCTAATTGCCTAAATGCCTTATCTGTTCCTATTTGTAAATCTCTTGTCTGATATAACTGTATTTGCTATATTATACTCCTGCTGGTGGTTGGGAGGTCTGAAGGAATTGGAAAGGGAAGTGTTAGTTAGACTGAAGTATCTTTAGTCAGTTGCCACTTACGGTTTAGCTTGTTTATAAGCTTTGATATTATCTAGAGGAAGTTCTAGGATTGCCTTTCGCTTTCCTCTATTATTATGTATTATATATGTGGAAGCTGTTACCGTACTGGGGACCTCTGGTTCTCACCCATGCGGATTTTGTGGTTTTCAGATGCAGGACGCGAGGCTTCTCGCTGAGGCATGCTGGAGACTTCTGGATTAGCGAAGATTCTTGTTCTCGGGACTCTGTTTTGGTTTATATATCTTGTTTAGATACTTTTATCTCCATTAAATAATACAAACTGTGATGACTCCTCTTATGGGAGATTTTGGAGAATAGGTTTTATGTATTTGTGTCCCTTTGGGTTTCCTTTGGAGTTTTCCTTATTTTATTATTTGTATATATTACTATGCTCGGACCGGTCATCTTCGCAACCGGATTTTGAGTCTTGATATTCCTGTTTTTGACACTCCTTTGTATATATATTATCTCGCGTTCGCTTATCCTTTGCTCGTTGCGTTATCGATCGGAGTGTTGCGCGTCCGAGTTACGGTTTTGTTTTATCCCATTTTCTATAAAGGCTCCTAGTTATAATCAATTATTCATACTACTATACGTACTAAATTTTTGTTTTAGAGGTTGTAATACCTTGCCATCTCTGAATTATGACTTAAGCATAAGACTTTGTATGGTAGGGTGTTACATATGGTGTCAGAGCAGTTCGTTCCTGTAGAGCCTGAGGAATGGACTGACTATGCTTCTGTGCATTCTCTGTATGTGTGTTATGTGCTGTTAGTATATCTACTTGATATAGTTGGCATAAACGTTCATGAGCATGCATTTGGGACTTTGAAGCACTAAACTTCCGATATTGAGACTGATCAACTTAATATCGATTGTTTGGTGTGTATAGGAACCAGATGGCGTCTCATGTACGCGGTAGAGGCCGTGGGAGAGGTCGTACTAATGCTCGTGCGCCGGAGACTAACCCTAATGACCCGGTGAACTTTATGACTGCGTTGGAGAACATGGCTGCTACTATGCAAGCCACTGCTGAGGCTCTTGGTCAACAGATGAACAACCATGGTAATGACGGAGGTGGAGTTCAGGGTCCGATGACACTGGCGAACTTTTTGAAGGTTAATCCACCGAAGTTCAAGGGAACTACTAGCCCGAATGAAGCCGATACGTGGTTTCAAGCTATGGAACGAGCACTGCAAGCGCAGGTGGTACCTGAAGGACAGTGTGTGGAGTTTGCTACCTATTTGCTCACTGGTGAAGCGTCGCATTGGTGGCAGGGTATCCGACGCCTTCTGCAGCAGGGTGATGATTATATCACCTGGGATGTCTTCCAAGAGGAGTTCTATAAGAAGTACTTTCTGACTTCTGCTAGGACGGCCAAGGAGTTGAATTGTTGCAGCTGAAGCAGGGTGCTATGTCCGTATCTGAGTATACTGACAAGTTTGAGGAGCTGTTCAGATTCTCTCGTATGTGTCAAGGGACTCCGGTGGAATATAAGGAATGAAAGTGTGTTAAGTACGAAGGAGGACTCCGGAGCGATATTTTTGGTTCGGTGGGGCCAATGGAGATTAGGACTTTCTCCGAGTTGGTGAACAAGTGTAGGGTTGCTGAAGAGTGTGTGAAGAGGGCAGCCGCTGAGAAAGGAAGTCACAAAGGGTCATTTCCACAGAACCAAGGGAAGAGTTTTGCACCTAGAGGTCCGTCTTTCAAGAGGGGAGGTTCTTTTAGGAGGCCCAACAACAACTACTCCCAAGGGAAAAGGTTTGGGAAGTAGCCTCAGAATGATCAAGCTTGTACTAGGTGTGAAAGTCACCATCTGGGAGTACCATGCAAGGCCGGATGGGGTTTGTGCTACAATTGTGGAAAGGCGGGGCATAAAGCCGCAAGTTGTCCAGAGAAGCAAAAGCAAGGTGCTGGGAAAGCACAACAGACTGGTCGGGTGTTCACCACCTCAGCTGTGGGTGCAGAAGGATCCGAGACACTCATTCGAGGTAACTATGAAATGGCTGGTCAAACTTTAAATGCTTTATTTGATTCGGGAGCATCACATTCATTTATTGCGTTTGAGAAAGCCCATGAGTTAGGATTGAAGATCGTAACCTTAGGTTATGACTTAAAAGTGTATAATGCTACCCATGAAGCCATGGTAACTAGGCTAGGATGCCCGAAAGTTTTGTTTAGGTTCAAGCAGCGTGATTTTGTCCATAATTTAATCTGCTTACCGATGATCGGTCTTGATCTTATCTTGGGATTGGACTGGTTATCCGAAAACCATGTCCTGCTTGATTGTTCTACCAAGTCGGTGTACTTTATGCCGGAGGATACAGAAGGGCCGGTTGTGGTGAATAATTATTACTTGAATTCGATGATGGTGAACTATTCTGGAATCGAATGTCAGGGTATCCTGTTGTTAACCGCGGGTGTTTCGGGTGATGATCAAAGGTTGGATCAGATTCCGGTAGTGTGTGAGTTTCCGGAAGTGTTTCCCGATGATATTGAAGAATTTCCACCTAACCGAGAGGTCGAGTTTGCTTTTGAATTGGTGCCTGGGGCGGGACCAATCTCAAGTGCTCCTTATAGAATGTCACCGTTAGAGATGGCCGAGCTAAAGTCTCAGTTAGAGGAATTGTTGGGTAAGAACTTTATCCGACCAAGTGTTTCCCCGTGGGGTGCTCCAGTGTTACTGGTAAAGAAGAAAGATGGAAGTATGCGGCTCTGTGTGGATTACAGGCAGCTGAACAAGGTCACCATAAAGAATAAATACCCATTGCCGAGAATTAATGATCTCATGGACCAGTTACAAGGAGCTGGAGTTTTCTCTAAGATCGATTTGCAATCCGGTTATCACCAGATAAGGGTGAGGGGTGAGGATATCCCTAAGACCGCTTTCAGGACTCGTTATGGTCATTACGAGTACACTGTAATGTCCTTTGGGTTGACGAACGCTCCTGCAGTATTCATGGATTACATGAATAGAGTGTTCCGTCCGTTTTTGGATAAATTCGTTGTTGTCTTCATTGACGACATACTGATTTACTCCAAGACTGAAGAAGAGCATGCGGAACATCTGAGGACCGTGTTGCAGATT
The DNA here is from genome assembly GCF_003086295.3 of Arachis hypogaea. Taxonomy (NCBI): domain Eukaryota; kingdom Viridiplantae; phylum Streptophyta; class Magnoliopsida; order Fabales; family Fabaceae; genus Arachis; species Arachis hypogaea. The sequence goes on along the minus strand of NC_092053.1, from coordinate 34,406,851 downwards.
CTAAAGGAGAAGAAACTTTATGCAAAACTGTCTAAGTGTGAGTTTTGGAAGGATGAGGTGAAGTTTTTGGGTCACGTGGTAAGTAAGAAGGGAATAGTCGTAGATCCAACTAAGGTGGAAGCTGTAATGGATTGGAAGCAACCAACCACAGTAACTGAGATAAGGAGTTTTTTGGGTTTAGCTGGCTATTACCGAAGGTTCATCAAAGGCTTTTCGCAATTAGCTTTGCCGTTGACAAAGTTAACCCGCAAAGACACTCCGCTTGTTTGGACTCCTGAGTGCGAGGAGAGCTTTCAGACATTGAAGAAAAAGTTGACCACTGCACCTGTGTTAGTGTTACCTGAGCCGAACGAGCCTTTTTAGGTGTACTGTGATGCCTCACTAAAGGGTCTAGGATGCGTGCTGATGCAGCATCATAATGTGGTGGCGTATGCCTCACGGCAGTTGAGACCTCACGAAGTTAGTTACCCTACGCATGATTTAGAACTCGCTGCGGTTGTGTTCGCCTTGAAGGTGTGGAGACATTATCTCTATGGGGTTAAGTTCCAAGTCTTCTCCGATCACAAGAGCTTGAAATACCTCTTTGATCAGAAAGAGCTTAATATGAGGCAAAGGAGGTGGATGGAATTGTTGAAAGACTATGACTTTGAGTTAAATTACCATCCTGGAAAGGCGAATATAGTGGCGGATGCCTTAAGTCGGAAGTCGTTATATGCGTCTTGGATGATGCTTCAAGAGGAGAAGTTGCTCAAGGGATTCGAGAGTCTAAAAATTGGTGCTCGAGAAGTATCTGGAACCTTATGTTTGAGCCGATTAGAAATCTCAAGTGACTTTAAGTCCGAACTCCTAAAGGCTCATGAAAACGATGAAGCGTTATGGAAGGTGTTACCGGCTATCGAGCAAGGAAAACAGTGGAGTGTGTCGGAAGAAAAAGATGGGTTATGGAGATTCAAGGGTAGAATCATTGTGCCAGATGTTGGTACTTTGAGGCAAGATATCTTAAAGGAGGCACACAAAAGCGGATTCTCCATTCACCCGGGAAGTACTAAGATGTACCATGATTTAAAGGCGATGTTTTGGTGGCTGGGTATGAAGAATGATGTGGCGGAATATGTTTCGAAGTGCTTAACTTGTCAAAAGGTAAAGATTGAACATCAAAGACCTTCCGGGATGTTGCAACCTTTAGAGGTTCCGCAATGGAAGTGGGAAAGTATTGCAATGGACTTTGTGTCGAGATTACCAAGGACTAGGACTGGTTTTGATGCTATCTGGGTGATCGTGGACCGACTGACGAAGTCAGCTCACTTTTTACCCGTTCGGATGACTTACACCCTTGAGGATCTAGCACGGTTATACATAAAGGAGATTGTGAGACTCCATGGTGTATCTGCTACTATAATCTCTGATAGAGATCCTCGTTTCACTTCGAGGTTCTGGGTGCATTTCAGAAAGCTTTTGGAACCCGATTAAGCTTGAGTACAGCTTACCATCCTCAAACAGATGGTCAATCCGAGAGGACGATTCAAACACTAGAGGATATATTGAGAGCTTGTGTTTTGGACCAACCGGCAAGTTGGGATCGGTATATGCCGTTAATGGAGTTTGCATACAATAATAGTTACCATGCGAGCATCGGAATGGCTCCGTATGAGGCATTGTATGGGAGAAAATGTCAATCTCCGCTATGCTGGTATGAAGCTGGAGAGAAAGGCTTGTTGGGGCCGGAAATGATAGCTGAGACCACTGATCAAGTTAAGAAAATCCGAGATCGGATGCTTACGGCGCAGAGTCGCCAGAAGAGTTACGCGATCAGAGGCGGAAGCCCTTGGAATTTGAGGAAGGAGATCATGTTTTCCTTAAGGTTACTCTGACCACAGGAATAGGTAGAGCGATTAAAGCAAGGAAGTTGAATCCTCGATACATTGGTCCATTTCAGATCCTGGAGAGGATTGGG